>NC_080068.1:43391848-43691848 GCF_949987535.1 Balaenoptera acutorostrata | reverse complement strand
AAAATAAATTTATTAAATGCTGGGTGAAATGGTGGTAAACTTGTCAGAAAACCTCAATCCCATATTTAGTAAAGAAGGGACAGATCCTGATGACGGACTGACTTAAAAGGAGAGGAGAAGGGAAGGACATGCTCAGGTAGGGTTTTAGCTGGAGGGTCATGAAGATGCCATCTCTATCCATATAGTCAATCTAAGCTGAGGGAGCCCAATCTAGAAAATCATCAGAACCAAGCAAGAAATTCCAGCTTATTCAGTTCTAGCAATGGGGCACTGTGAGCCTTGGTAGCCCTGGCCACTGGCCTTCCTCCCTGGGAAAACAAGGATCATCTTGGAAGACTCTACCTCCTTTCACCAAGTTATCCTATAAAATACTTAATCTGGCTCATCTTCACAGCCAGTTTTATAATGTGCTGCACATCATTCTCTGCCCCTTTTTACCTTACATTTCTGCCTCCATGCACATTGATGCTTCCTCTATTTTATAAGACAGAGTTTCTAGCCAATCTTGTTTATGTTGCCTTCTAGTCTCTTTAGGTCTTACCAACTTTATTTTTCCCTGTAGTTATCACTGTCTTAAATACTAAGATATTTTACTTATCTGTTTGGTTTTTGTCTTTCTCTTATTTCTGGAATGAGACTCCATGTGTGTAGGGAATTTCATTTCCTTCATTCTCTGATGTATCTCTAGCATCTGACACATAGTGGATGTTCAATAAATATTTGTTGAAGGAAAAAACAACCTTAACTCATAATCTGCCAATAAGGAAGTATAAAAGACCATCTCAGGTCACTTACTCTTTTGAAGATGGGAAAAGCTGAGGACCAGCCACTGGGTATAAAATGGAAGAGGGGAGGATGAAAAAAGAAGAACCAGTATTGTCTAATAATGTCGTATATACACATCACATACTCCATGGCACTTCTAAGTTACAGTGGGTTCATCTTCATTCAGGTGGGCACGAATAAAATTCTTCACTGACTCTATAAAATCAAAAATATGAGAAAAGCCAGCATATTAGTCTGCAAGGGCTGCCATAACAATACTACAGACTGAGTGGCTTAAACAACAGAAATTTATTTTCTCACATTTCTGGAAGCTGGAAGTCCATGGTCAAGGTGTTAGCAAGTTTGAGTTCCTCTGAGGCCTCTCTCCTAGGTTGGCAGATGCCCACCCTTTGCTGCCTCTTCATGTGATTTTTCCTCAGTGCATGTTCATCCCTTGCATCTCTCCTATGTCTTAATCTCCTCTTTTTATAAGAATGCCAGTCAGATTGGATTAGGGCTTACCCTAACAGCACCATTTTAACTTAATTACCTCTTTAAAGATCCAAATAGAGTTTCCAAATAGAGTTATATTCTGGGGTACCAAGAGTTAGGACTTCAACATATAAATTTTGGAGGGACTCAGTTCAGCCATTAACAGCCAGTTATCTCAGTTTTGGTGGAAAAAGCACTCTGCTTCAAATGCATATAAAGCTATTTTAGTGAGTTTTTAAAAAAATAGATCTTTATTGGAGTATAATTGCTTCACAATACTGTGTTCGTTTCTGTTGCACAACAAAACGAATCAGCCATATGCATACACATGTCCCTATATCCCCTCCCTCTTGAGCCTCCCTCCCATCCTCCTTATCCCACCCCTCTAGGTCATTGCAAAGCACCGAGCTGATCTCCCTGTGCTATGCTGCTGCTTCCCACCAGCCAACTATTTCACATTTGGTAGTGTATATATGTCGATGCTACTCTCACAGTGAGCTTTTTTAACTTCAGAAAATTGTGTGTTTTTGTTCCCAGGAGGCTGTTTCACAGAGGAATTATTGTTAGGTGGTCACTGACTTGTAGCGATACATGATCTTAATAATACATATTTCAAGGAGTGTAAAGTTCACTAAATCCCTTACAAACATGATTCAAAACCTTATGATAAAGGTGCAATAGAATCCAAAATGTTAGAAAATCATTGAAAGCCAAAGAAATGTAAGAATATTAAGTCACATATATCTAGATTGCCATGAAAGTTTTTGAGATACAGATGTACAAAAAAATTTTATACAAGGTGATTGGAGGTATTTCTACTAGATCCAATCTCATTTCTTCAAAAATAGAAAGTAGAAATAAGGCAAAAGTATTTAATGCATATAAACAGCATAGAGTGAAGCTCTTAGAGATAGGTGAATATTTGAGTTGTGCAACTGAGGATGGCAAGTGCGAGAATGTTACATGCATGGGTTAGAAGCAAATTAAATATCATTTAGTCAAGCATTTTTATTTTGTATAATGGGAAAGCAATTCTTGAGAAAGCAAACTGTCTCCTTCCTGTGCCAGAATATATATAGAATCCAGACCTATCCTCTCTTCCTCATTCAGAGCTCTGGTTCCCATTTCTATACTCACTCTGATGAGATATATGAGATCCAAGGTGAATGTCTTGGTCTGCCCAAAAGCCTTCCTAACTTAGGTAAAATGAGATGTGCAGCTATCATAAGGAATAACTGCCACCAGCAAAATTTAGGTAAGAAATAAAAGAGCCTAATGAAAAGAGAGTAGAATCCAGATTCAAAGGACATGGGAACACTGTTTACCAGCTCTGTGACCTTAGGCAACACCCTTCACTTCATTAAACCTAATTGTGTCATCTTCACACTGGAAATAATAATAATTCTTTCCCTATGGGCTTCAGTGGGCTATTGGTGAACAAAAAAGATAGAGAACCTGCAAACTCTTTGTAAATATTAAAGTGGTATTCAAACACTGTATGTGTTAATCACTGTTATATATCAAGAATTAGTGTGCCAATGAGATCTAGTTTTTAGGCAGAGAACTGAGTTAGAAATTTAATCTGGGCTACATATACTAAGAATGAAAATGTCAGTTTTATTTACTTTCTTTAAAAAAAATAGTGCCAGCTACGTGAACCAACTCAGGGTTCAAGTTTAAAGAACACAATCTCCATTTTAATTAAAGTACATAAACCATGGCCTATAATGACAGCTACAACCAAGGGGAGATGGTATTAAAACCAGTAATTTCCTGGCACCAGTCCATTGGATCTAGTCTGTTTAGTATAGGGTTGGTACAGAACTGCAGAACTGACTACTTTTCTTAGAAGAGAACTCCCTACTGGCGGGTCTCCGAAAATCCAGTTAACAGCAACCGTCAGGTATTAGTTGTTGAAGATCACATCTATAAAAATGCTCCTGTCCTTGCTAGTCTTTGCATATAAAATAAAGTCACACGTTTTCTCCTGGAGCCCCTACTTGCCTAATCTCCAGAAAACATCTCCCCTCGAAATAGCTCCCTGCTATTCCTGAGTTTCCCAGGAGGCTCTCTTGGGAACTGGTCCTTCACCTTCTTCTGTTCCACACCATCAGTGGTTGCCTTTGCTACTGATGAGTATCATGAGATCCTGGTGTACTGTCCTCTGCTGGCAATAGCCACTGACATCTTATGGCAAAATCTCCTGTCTGGCCCCTGGTCTTCCCCCACATGGAGACCTCAATTCACTTCAAGGGCTGAGCATGCTTCAAGCTTCTTCTGGCCTCAGGGCCCAACTCCTTCTGAACTCCCAACCCCTCAACCGCAGAAAGAACAGAAAGGCCTTCCTGCAGCCCTTCCCTACACAAGTCCAAGCCACTTATCATGTCTTGCCCCAGGGCTAGTCTATTCACAAGATGATTGACAAGTTGCAGATAACATTTCCTTCTGAGAGGAGGAAACCTCTACTCACAGACTGGGGTCTGACCTTAGAGTCACACAATTAAAGTAGAATAACTTTCCCCAAAGCTGGTTTGTTAGGTCTTGAAATTTTGACATTTTCAAGATACAGAGTCTGGTCCACTTTGCACTATTTTAGGCTCAGTTCATATCTTTTTGAATTATTTCTTCCTCTTGAAGTAAAGAGCTCAGGCCAGCAAGATTTCCCTGTTGGCTTGGTCTTGAACTTTCAGGCTTTTGTAAACAAATAAACAAATAAGAAAAGACCCTGAAGAGGGAATTGATTGGCTCATATAACTAGGAAGTTCTGGGATGGAGCTCCCTAAGGATGCCACACATCACTCATTGTCACCTCTGGATTCCCTCTTTCTCTTCCTCTACATCATGCTTCTCTCTTACTTTAGAAGGAATTCCTCCATGTAGCAGGTAGAAGGTGGAGGGTTTCATGGCTACAGACAATTCTAGGCCAGTTGTCATCCTATCCCATCTTAGCAACGGCAAAGAGGAGAGCAGCAAGGACACTGATTCACCATTGTTTGCTCCTGCATCCCTGGGTCCCTGGACAATCATTATAGTCAAGAGGATACAGGCAGCTCCACCAGAACCAAGTGGAGTGACAGGGGAAGCCAAAGGAAAGGAGGTGCTGTTCCAAGAAGATAAGAACACGATGAACAAACAGAAACAAGGGATTAGGGCTGTGTAAATACAAATTTAGGAACCAGAAAATGAATTATCTATCTCTTCAAAAGTGGTTTACTAAAACCTCCAATTCATAGTACTAAATAGAACTCAATATCTTGGTCTGATAAACTGCAGTTGGGCACCTTCACTGAATTGAAGACCATTTTGGTAGTATTTGCCTCCTACCTTAAATTCTAAAGCCCTTGCCAGATTGGTGAGTGGTGCCTATTGAAACAAAGAGAATATCTGTTCCAAGGTCAGTGCCAGTCTCCTTCCTAGGAGGCAGAAATTGCTTGCAATTCTCTAAATTGGAGCTTTTCCAGGTTTAAAATTATCAGTCCCCCTGGAAATTGTTATATATGTAGTAATATTTAGTGATTAAATCATGGGTTTTAAAATCAGGCAAATCTGAATTTGAATCCTTTCTCCACCATCTACTAAATGCATGACTTTGAGCAAATTCTCAGTCTCAGTTTCCTTGTGAGTAAAATGGAGATAGTAATTTCTACTCTACTAGGTGGTTGTGAGGATTAAATTAAATAATGCTTTATAAGTGTTAGCTATTACTAATGGTAGTAATACAGTGGTTTAATAATCAATTGAACTTTTACTTTTACTCAAACCATTTCTATGTACTTTATCAGGAAGTGAAAACTTTTTTCAGCTAAATGAATCGTCTATTGTAATCATTCAACTGGCTTAAAAAAAGAAAACTGAGAGTGACATCAGTTTTTAGATATATCCCATCATTTTTGAAGAAAGGGTTTACACTATTGGAGTTTGGAATGTATACAATGAGAAGCAGCAGAAGGAAAGAGAGTGAAAAGTTTGAGAAGGAATGAATAGATGTCCCAGACAGTGTGTGCATCTGGGTGTAGAAGACGTGTGTGTAGAGTAGAAGGGTGTGCGTGGAGTCCTAATTCTAAAAGCAGAGGGTTCTCACACTAATTCTAACTTAGAAACTCGGACTAAAGACCTCACAGTATGTGGAAATCTCAGTTCCACATTCTAGGAGATTTGGGACTCAGATAACATTCATTATAAGGTTGACTCCAGAGATATGCATGAATCTGGGTCATACCCAGTTTAAGTAGAAAGCCTACCACAGAAGGACCCCACTGAGATTGATTCTTCCTAACTAAAACAAAACCACTGGAAATGAGAGATCATTAAGGAAGCTTAATATCCCTGAGAAGAAGCAACCTGAATTCATCAGAGTAAGGTTCCAGTCTTAGAAGAGTTTTAGGTTTCAAAGAATTACAATTTGGAGAATTACAAGTCTAGTACATTATGGACATTGAGGGAATATATTAAAATCCAAAAGTTGGGAGAAAATCTGAAGAATCTTCAAAAAGAACATCATTGAGTTCTGGTAGATTCTCTTCATGAAAAAGTAAGATCCCATACTGAGATTTGAGCAGGGTATTCAAGAGAAAGGCAGATGGGGAAGAAGGGAGAGGGAGAAGAGAAAGGAGAGGGGAAGGAGAGAGAGAGAAAGAAGAGAATAAGCAGATGGGGAATGAGAACATGCTATGGTGGGAATGGGAAATAAGAAAATAGGGCTCCCTCCCCTCCCTCCACCACTCCCATAACTGCCAGAGGCAGATTTACCGTGAATTAGTCAAGTTTAAATTTTAGGGTTCCTCTTTTGTTCAAGGCCCCTTTTAAGACCCAAAGGAGAAGCCTGAGCTGTCTGCTCTCATGGTTATGCTTTATTAAATTTGTGAACCTAAGGTTTTTTAACCCCAGTTGGTCAGGACCACTGGCTCTTTCCACTCTACCTTCCTCTCTAGTCAGGTGGTGTTAGAGGGACCTGGCATATTTCAGGATCAGACTAAAGGGAAGTTAAGTTCTGAATACCTTTGGGTCAAATTCAGTAGGATATATATTTACGAAGTCCACAGTTAGAGGACCAGAGTTCATACCACCATATGGATATGTCCCATGGTGCCAGCACCAGAAAAATGTGACTAAGGGAGGAGAAAGTATGCGTCTATGGACAGAGCTGGGCATTATCTGTGAAGAAATTCTTCAAAATATTACAGCTCATGTATGAAAAAACTTGATACAGGCTTTCCCAAATTTGACAACTCTAAAGTTTTGTACGACAATACCAATAACAAGTTATGAGGCTGGAGAAACGCTTCTAAACTGCCAGTAAATTAAAAATTCTTTGACTAAATATTCCAGAGGAGAGACTAAATTATTTTTCTATTCCTTTGTAGAAAATGGTATTATTTGGGTTTTCAGATAAAATACAAGATGCCTGGTTAACTTTGAATTTCAGATAAACAACAAATAAATTTTAGTATAGGTATCCACACTATTGTACGAAATTCAACTTTAAACATCCTATATTTCTTTTTCTTTAACTTTTTATTCTATATGGGGGTATAGTTGATTAACAGTGTTGTGATAGTATCAGGTGTACAGCAAAGTGATTAAGTTATACATATACATGTATCTATTCTTTTTCTAATTCTTTTCCCATTTAGGTTGTTAACATAATATTGAGCAGAGTTCCCTGTGCTATACAGTAGGTCCTGGTTGATTATCCATTTTAAATATAGCAGTGTGTACATGTCAATCCCAAATTCCCTGTATTTCTATTTGTTAAATCTAGCAACCTATAAATTAAAAAAAAAAAAAAAAACACTACTATAGGAAAAGATGACCAAAGAGTACACAGCCTAAAAATGCAGTAAAGAAAGCATTATAGAAGTGTGTCAGGCAATTAATTAAGAAAAAATCATTGTTATTTTTCATGATTTTGTGATATTTACAGTACTTGTCAGCTTTGTCCTATAATAAATACATTTATACTAAATTTATAATCAATTCTTGTAAGGCAGCCCATGGACCTGGATCTGCCCCTGCCCTTACTTCTTCCCCCAAAGGATACAAAAATCTCTCAGGACTCCCAGGAACAGAATGGGAAGGACAGCCAAAAGGAATAATGAGCTAATGCTGGCCAAATACATTAAAGAGAGTAAGAAGGTTTTTTACAACTGTACCAGGGAAAAGAAATATTTGAGCATATGTAGAGCCATTAACAAATAAGGAAAGGAGTGATATTAATAATGACTCTAAAACAACTGAGATAATGAACTCCTTTTTCAACTTTGGCAAGATAAGGAAATGGAATTTGCAGCATTAGTAAGTAATTAAGACCTTATAAAAATAGCTATTAATATAAGGTAGGTAAAAAATGCTTAGAAAACCCAAATAAATCAAGGGGACTTGGAAATATGCATCCTAGGGTACAGAGGTGAGCACATAATGAAGTCCCTAAACTATAGGTCATTGTTTTCAAGAATTGTGAGGTCTAAGAGAGGAAATTGAGGGCAGAGAGAGGGAAATGGGAGGCACAAATGTAAATGGATTCAAGGAAAGAATTTGAAAAGCATAAAAAATTATTTTAGTCACTATAAAGTACATTTGAATTATTTAATAACCCAAAGGAAACAGACTACTTATTAAGGAAATCCAATAAAAATATTTATTAAACTTCATAAGATTGCAAAACTGGAGAAGAGTCAATAATTTGTATGTATGTTAAGAAGGCTGCCTGATAATAAAATAGGCATGTATGTAGTATATTATACATAATGAACATTTTATACTCAAAATAATTCTTGATTGGCTGGATGAAGAATATAGTTATTTAATTAAATCAACAAAAGAATCATAAATAACAACAATAAACCATAAACATTAAAACATAATGCTGGACAAAAAATAGTGGAATACTGTAGGAATGGATTGAGCAGGAGCTATTCTAACTGCCAGGCAGAGTCTTAATCTTCTTTTAAGAGATTCTCAAAAGAGAGGTAAACTGATAGCAGTTTCTCACTAGGAAGGTACTTCAACTTATACCTTATGAAATCAAAAAGTCCAAGAACTATGAGGTACCTAATATAAGGCAGGAGAAATCAGTTTTTACAAGGCAAAAAATGAAATCCACAGAACTACAAATCAATGAAGAATTGATATTAGCTAGTTCATTTATTTTATAGTTGGGAAAGTTGAGACTAAACAACTTGCCCAAAGGTACATATAGGCAAAGCCGGGATTGGAAATCAGATCAGATCTTTCTGATTTTGTGTTTAATAGTCATTTTTTATATTCTTTATATTTTGTTGTAAGCCCCATGAGGGTAGAGACCAAGTTTGTTTTAAACCACTATGCCTCAGCACCTCACCTCATGCCTGGCACACACATACTCAACATTCACTAAATGATTTAATAAGCATGATACTACCACTATTCGTCTTTACTTTTACTTCTTTTGGTTGAATTCCTTCCACTGGTTCTTAATGTCCTATTAGCAAGGGGTCTTGGTGCGGTTACTATTGAGGTGCCACAGGCAAATAACTACTTATTCACTCTTGAAAGTGATGTTAAGTTTATTAAAGGCAACAGTGACATTAAACCCCAAAGACATTAGCTCAACATTTTTGCCCTTAACGAAAAGATTTGTGGATTCATCTTTGTGACAACTCTTTCAGGAACGTGTGGGTTTACATTCATTCAGAGGGAAAGTGATCTCTAGAGAATTAAGATTATGTATGTAAAGAACCTAGCCAAGAGCAAGCTTCATATAGAGTGGAAGAGTAGATGTTGAACAAATGTTTAATTTCCTCTCTCATCTTTGAAACAACAGGGAAGTTCACAGCCACTATAGTCAGATCACTTCTTATGCATCAAGGAGACAACCCCGAATACCAGTAGACATTAATGTGAATGGGGAACAGTTTAGAAAAGGTAAGAGAGAAAGGCCGAGAAATCTCAGTGAAACAAAAGGTTTCAATCTACTCTTAAGTGAGCCCTCCCTCCAACTATATCAATACCTGATTCTATTGTCAACTAACCCTGAGACATTAATGAAAGTGACTTGTGTATCTGTAAATGAATCAGAAGCCTCTGTTCAATGAGGACTCCAGAACTTCTACAGAGGAAGGCCTTATGAGAAGCAATGTTTAAATGTGCTAGGAAAATTGCATGGCAAACACCATATTTTAATGTAGATTGTGTATCTTCTTATGGTGGCTGGACGGAAATTGGTCTGTTCTTGGAGATTATCAGTATTCTATTGTTCGTCTCTCTCCCCAGGCAGGCCACACTTTGGGCTCTCACTTCCTGTGCCCTTAAAAATACCAAAAAGGCTAATCTTGGGCACCTTGATGTGACGTAAGGAGGCTGTAATCAGTTTAGCCTGGAAAAGATCTATCTTCATTATGATTAACAAATAACTTGTCTCTGGGAAAGACAGCACATGGAGTAAAGTACAACAGCAGAAGAAATGGGGGTGATTCACTCTGACTGCACCACCAGCCTGGGGGTCAGTTCAGAGATGATCCTAAATCCAGAACAGCTAAGAAGGAATTTCAACTCTAGAAGTAGGACAGATCAAAACCCACACTTGTCTGATGCAGTCCTAAGTGCTGTCAGTTCTCAGAGACCAACCAGCTCAATGCAGCTAAGGATGTTTGGGAGTCTTTTGTTGAATGCTGGATTAGACAGCCTATTGTGATCTTTTAAAAATGAAGACTCCGGATTTCTTGACTACAGATAAACACAAGGTCACGTTCCTCGTTTGTCATTTAGATACAATGACATCTAAATTCACTTTTAAATACTCTAAAGTTGCTCAGATATGTTTCTTTCACTTGAGTATTTCCCCCCAAAATTACTCTGGTATTCATGTCCCTCTTGAATATCCAATCTTTCCACTCTTGGAAAACCAGAACCGGGCCACTTTACTTCAACTCTCTGTATTGTATTAAGAAAGAGTTGCTAGGAAGAGAGAGGAGAAAAGCATACTTTCAGCTAACTTAGAAATTAATTATAGCAAAATACAGAGACAGGGTTCTTAGAGACTCAGAGAGATGAAAGCTGAGTTCAGACATGTTTCTGAAAAAGCAGAGGCATAAATTCTATTCTGCCATGGAGAAAATTTAGTCTTCCTTTCACTCAGTGATTTGAACTCAAATTTCAAGTTCATCTTCTCTTAGCAGAATATTGTTTCAATAAATCCTTTTTTGATAATAATTCAAGCAGACAAAAAAAGTTTCATTACTCAATAAAAGAGGCAAGATGGTGCAGTTGTTTTGGCTGTAGCTTTTTAAGGAAACACACTTTAGAAAATCACCCCCAAACAATGTCAGTTTGAAGGTGCAGCATTTATTAAGCTGCAAGTACATGAAAGGCACTGTGCTGACCAAAGTGATTACTGAGATAAATAACACATGCTTTTGGATAAATCTAAAGACTTATAATCAGGAGAAGGAGAGGCACATTTACAAATAACCATGATCCAAAGCAACTATAATAAGTAACTGTGAATTCAATATATAAATCCACAGTTAAGGGCCATGAGAATACTTACAAAATCTTATGCTGCATCTGAAGTAGTAAAAATGTTTAGAACAATGAACAGCATTGTTTTACTCTATTTGGTGGTGGGTAGATCATATCTGTATTATTGGGTTGAGCTCTGAGTATCATATCTTAAGAGAGATATAACTGGAGTATCTTGAAATGACAGTGAAAGGATGGTGAGGAAACAGACAAAACATGTCCTGAAGAGTAGCTCTAGGAGCTGAGGATGTTTAGCCCTGGAAAGAGCAATAAAGTGGTACATGATAGATGTCTTTAAAGAACCGAAGGGATGTCGTGCGAAGAGGGGGTGGAGTCCACCAGGCAAAGCAGGTACCAGTGGGTGGACATTAAAACAGACAGCTCTGGATATTAGCAGAATCTTCTGGTAATTAAAACTGCTTTTAATTGGAATGGTTGTTTCTGAAAAGTGAGACGGCTTGTTTGTAGAATTGTTAAAGAAAGGCTGCAAGGTTACTCATGGGGGCCACTGAAGAAGGGGTTCATGCAACAGTGAGGCTTGGGCTAAATGACTCTTCAGGACCTTCTGAGGTCTCTAAGATCCCTAGTGCTATATTAGAGGAGTAAAAACATATAAAGGAAGAATGGGCAGGAAAGATCAATGTTGACCATAAGAGACTGGGGGACGCTGTACCAGACGTGGGACTTGAGCTGAAGTTTGAAGAGCAGCTAGGATCTCAGGACATAGTGATGAAGAGAAAGTGCATTCCACATACAAGAAACAGCATAAACAATTGTAAATGATGTTATCCTTGGGAAATGGCAATTTAAGAGTCATGGAAAGAGTGTGCGCTTTGAGGTTAGATCGACCTGCATTCAAGTCCTGGTTAACTTTCTTTCCGTGACTGCATCTTCACCCATGACTTCACCTAAGACTTATTCTCTCCCCAGTACCGAATCCTCCTCCTAGCTCCAAATCAGGACCAGAGGCATCCTCCTGTGTTTCACACACTTCTTAAACTCAATGTGTTTACAGCTAAGCTGGCAGTCTTTCATTTGAAATCTGCTCCTCTTTCTAAATTCTTTCTAATTTCTCAGTGAAAGCATCACTGAGTACCCAGTTGTCTGGCCAAAACATGGGAGTCAGCTTAGATTTATCCTTTTTTTCACACTGTTTATACCCACTGTCAATTCCTACCTCCTGGCCACTTCAGCTCTTAAATAGATTGAGGCTTTTCTTCCTCCTTTCCAGGCCCGTACCTCTGCTTTAGTTCAGAAGGCTGTTGTTTCTCACCTAAACTCCCAAGTGGTTTATCTAACTCTATCCCCACCCTATTTTTGCCTTCAGCACATTCTCGACCTCAGAGTAAAAATGCCATATTAATCGTCAATCTTACGCCGTATCTTTTCTGCTTAAAGATGTCAGCAAATTCTTATCTTCATGATAAAATGTAAGCTACTTAATGAGGCACACAAGGTCCTTCACAGTTAAACCTCTGTTGAATTGAATTCAGTACAACCCTATTCTACGCTCAACTCCAGCCTTAGTGAATTTCTTGCAGCTGTCCACTGTCCCACCTTTCTCCAGGCTTCTGGTCCTTTGCTCATGGAAACTCTTGGGCCAGAAGCCCCCTTCTCAGTTATCCTCTTGGTTCACTCCTTTGCGAAGGCTCAGCTCTAGTTGTCACCACCCTTGGAAGCCTTCCCTGAGCACATTTCCCTCCTCCCTCTTCTACTTTGTCAGGAGTCCCACAGCACCCAGTGTGCACCTTTATCATAGCATTACCCACACTCCACTGTGATTGTCTGCCTATTCTTCCATCTTCCTTACCTGTCACTGAGCTCCTTGAGGGCTAGTATTGAGCCTTCGGCTGTTGTATCCCTGGCTCCTGGTAGCTACACAGCAGGTATTGGTCGAATGGATGACAGCTCTCCTTACTGGTTCTACAATCTTGAACTTCTGTGAACCTCACTTTAATAATCTGTGAAGCAGAAATTATATTGCTTATTTCACTGGGATTTTGTGGGAGTAAATAAATTATTATTATTATTATTATTATTATTAGCACTATTTTGTGCCTGGAGCACAGAGTGTATGGAAAGATGTAGCATGTAATAAAGTTAAAGATAATGAAGCAAAGGGGTTAGATACCAGGCTGAAGATGCTTACTTGAAGTGTGGAGAGATGGAGTCATTACTGCTCTTGAAGTTCAACACCTACACCAGGAACACAACAGTTTCTATGAGAATTGGAGATATGGTCTCAAGACAGCATACCATGCTGGTTGTCAGACAAACCTAGATTTAAATGTCTTCCACTTATTAGCTGTGAAATCCTAGGCCAATTATTTAATCTCTCACTCAGATTCCTCATATGTAAAAGTACAAAAATGTACTTATAAGAAGGTTGTTATTTAAAAGATAAAATTAGGGACTTCCCTGGTGGCACAGTGATTAAGAATCCGCCTGCCAATGCAGGGGACACAGGTTTGAGCCCTGGTCCTGGAAGATCCCACATGCCGCAGAGCAACTAAGCCCATGCGCCACAACTACTGAGCCTGCGTGCCACAAATACTGAAGCCCGTGTGCTGCAACTATTGAAGCCCATGTGCCTAGGGCCCATGCTCTGCAGCAAGAGAAGCCACCGCAATGAGAAGCCCACTCACTGCAACGAAGAGTAGCCCTTGCTCACCGCAACTAGAGAAAGCCCACACTCAGCAACGAAGACCCAATGCAGCCAAACATAAATTAATTAATTAATTAATTTTTTAAAAAGATAAAATTAAATTAGATAGCATATGTAAACATAACATACCGATCTAGTTCTAGGTACCCAGTAATAGTTGTAATAGACACCATGTTGTCTATTTACCATGTGCCAGGTACTAAATGATTTACATAGATCAACACATTTTATTATCACAACAATCCTGTGAAGTAGGTTCTGTGATTACCCCAATTTACATGTGAGGAAATGGTTGAATAGAGAGACTAAGGATCTTGGCCAAGGTCATAGAGCTAGTAAATGCCCAGCAATAAATGCTCCTTAGGAAATGCTGAATAGTTGGTAACTATGGGTATTATTGGTTGTCTCTCAATACTCTTTATAACTTAGTTTCAGTGCTGTTGGTGAGTGAATATCTTGGCAAATGCCACGCTTCTTTGTTAAAGAGATATGTTTTTCAGGGTCAGATGATCACTGCGGGGAGACTGACAAATTTCAAGGGTCTGGCTTATTGTTTCATCTCTGGGAAGTAGAAGAACAACTCAGTTGTGAGAATATATTTTTATCAACAAAGGGCTTGTTATTATAAATAATATTGAGTCATATCAGGATTACAATCCAAAAGTAGCAAACAACTTTACTTTTTATCTATTTTCTCATTTTTCTTTTTTTTGCTTAATAATTTTTGTGTCATTAGAATAAATTCATTTAAGTGTTCACCTCAAATTCTTTCTGAAACAAAGTAAAGTGTTATTTAATTTGCATCTAAATGTTTAAAGTATTGATTATTTATAAACTTTAACTTAGTAAACAACAGATACAAATATAAACAGTTCGTAAAACAGACTTTGCATTAAAGACCCTATCTATAACAAATTTATGGTGTTTCTATTTCTGACCCTATTATGCTTGTACTTTCCTTAGTCGACTTAAAATGAGGTAATGAACCCAGTTCAGAGTAAGCAAGTCAAATTATGACAGGACCTGATACTCAGGCCCCAGGGATGCCGCACAATTAGCCAAAATGAAAGTGCACTCAGGGGTAGGATGACTGTCAGCTCAAGGAACAGCTTTGTTTTCATCCCAACCCTTTCTCCTAAACTCCAGCGTTTCATTAATGCCACCTCTGTAAGTCTCAGTCCATCTTGATTATAGTGAGGGCCACTAGTGGAAGAAAAACCTTCTAATTCATTTATTCAATTTTCTAAAATGTCTATTTCATTTTGTAAAATGCTGATGACAAATTCTAAAGACTTCTTCATTTAACTACCATTTATTAAACACTCACTAAGACTGAGCACTACGTTAGGTGTGCAGATGCAAAAGAATGAAGAACAGGTCCTTGGAACCAGGAACTTAGAGTTGAGGTGAGGAGCTCTGTGTAATAGAACAACTGCAAAATAATATAAAATGTGCTGAAACAGTGGCACATAGGGTCTGCAAAGAGGATATACAAATAAGGGATGCCATGGGAGGCCTAGGCTTCTAGTGGTGACAAGGACAGGGATTAAAAATCATGGTGAAAAATTAATCTTGAATACAATAGGGGCTCAATAAATATTTGTTGAGTGAAGTAGTCAACAGGGATCTTAAAATTCACAAGCCAAGGGTTTGTGATTGTATCTATTTAATCACTTGAACTTCTCTAACTACTGTATTTGGTCAACTTTGGGCATGAAGGAGAAACAGGAGATACTGAGAACTACTTGCCCAAGTATGGATACTGGAGGGGGTGGGGCATATACCCCATTGCTCTTATTAATCAAGTATAAGGGTGGATACAAAATCTCATTACCAGTTGAATGGGCCCTGTTGAGGAGAGTGAAGACTCTAGCTCAGCCCCAATTTTCACACATCAGTTTCTTCCTACTCTCTATGTACACTGTCCTTGCAAGGGTTCTCCTCTGCCCTTGTCTGTCTCTTTGCTTAATATGCTTTTAAACATCAACTGTACAGTTTAGGATCCTACCTCTATTCCATTAGAAATGTACTGGCTTCACTTTTTTTTTTTCTTTTTAAAACTTTGTTCTCATAGAATTTTTTTTAAATTAATTAATTTATTTATTTTTGGCTGCGTTGGGTCTTCGTTTCTGTGCGAGGGCTTTCTCCAGTTGCGGCGAGCCGGGGCCACTCTTCATCGCGGTGCACGAGCCTCTCACTGTCGCGGCCTCTCCCGTTGCGGAGCACGGGCTCCAGACGCTCAGGCTCAGTAGCTGTGGCTCACGGGCTTAGTTGCTCCACGGCATGTGGGATCCTCCCAGACCAGGGCTCGAACCCGTGTCCCCTGCATTGGCAGGCAGATTCTCAACCACTGCGCCACCAGGGAAGCCCCCCTGGCTTCACTTTCGAGTTTTCTCGTTTCGTGAATAAAAGCTAGAAGAAAGACTGACCAAGGGAATACCTGAGGCATAAAGCCAAGAATATCACTCAGTTCCCATTTGGGATTCTTCTCCATTCCCATTCATTCTTCCAGCCTCTCAAGGAAGCAAAAGAAGATGCTTGAAGGTAACTTGAGACAGTTGCTGGTTGTCATCAGCATGGAGACAAGATGGAGACAACTCAAGAACCAGCCAAGGTGCCCAACCACGTGGAGCACAGATGGTGCATAAAATCATTCAGTGTGAAGGACGGGTGACTGGGCCTATGCTCATAGGGAACTTTAACCAGGGAGACCAGCCGAAGAGAAGAGAGATGGCTGAGACCTGCCAAGTTAGGTGTCTCATCTCTTTATAACAAGCTCACCCTGCACAGTTTGGGTGAGTGACTTACCAGATACAGACAGCAATATTCTCATTTCAACCTTTAAAAAGGGAAAGCTACCAATGGAATTAGAGATTGGAGGAATTCTAAACCACTGTTCAAGTAAGTTTGCTGCGCTGAGAGAAGTGGTAGGTTTCTCTCTTGTGACCAAAAGGCTAAAGAGGATCAACCCTATCAAGGAACAAGAACTCATAATTTGTTTGCTGAATTGATAGTATATATTTTGTTTGGGGAAGGAGAGGCCATAAGAAACAGTCATTTCTTCTCAAGGATCCTAATTATAATAACAATGATAAACAAAGGCTTCCATATGGTTCCAGAAAGTCTTCCAAGCAGTTTCCATGTTTTAACACGCTTAATCCTCAAAATACCTTATGAGATTGGTACTATTATTGTCCCTACCTTACAAATCAAGAAATTGAGGCACAAAGAGGTCATAAAATTTTGCAAAGACACACAGCTGGCAAGTAATGGAACGGTGTTTATATTTATGCAGTCTGGCTCCAGGGCATGGTCTTTTAACTACTACAATAGTTTAGTCCAGGAAGACAACAATCTACCTAAAAAGATTCTGTGTTCACATAAATATGTTATTAATAAAATTCTAGTTCCAAAATTAGCTCAGAAAGGAAGATAAAAGAAAAAACTGAATTTAGGGCTTATAGGTACATTGAAGAGGACATTGGAATAAGAGAGTTATATATAAGTCATACTGATGATTTTCATTCAACTCTACATCTACTACCTGTAAGTACTTTTATTTCCTCATTTCTAAAGTAGAGGTAATGACATCAGCCTCACAGCAATATAAAATTAAATAAAATTTTACAGGTAAATGCGTAGTACATAGTAAGTATAAGTAAATGATATCATGGAACATTTGGCATCTATGATGGTAATTTATCTACTGTCTACCATTCTATGCTCACCTCTTTGACCCTTGTGATTACATTGGGTAGATAATCCAGGATAACCATCCCATCAAAAGATCCTAAACTCAATCATATCTGCAAAGTCCCTTTTGCCATGTAAGTTAGCATATTCACAGGTTGTGGGGATCAGGATGTGGATATACTTGGGGGTGAGGGGGTCATTATTCTGTCTACCACAGGGACCATGGTCAGATTCTGACTGAAGTGACCACTAGTGGAAAATCCAAGAGTATTTGTCTTTGATAAGAAGAAATACAGATCGGTCTGGGCAAGATGGCGGAAGAGTAAGACGCGGAGATCACCTTCCTCCCCACAAATACATCAGAAATACATCTACACGTGGAACTGCTCCTACAGAACACCCACTGAATGCTGCCAGAAGACGTCAGACCTCCCAAAAGGCAAGAAACTCCCCACGTACCTGGGTAGAGCAAAAGAAAAAAGAACAAACAGAAACAAAAGACTAGGGACGGGACCTGCACCGGTGGGAGGGAGCTGTGAAGGAGGAAAGGTTTCCACACACTAGGAGCCCCTTCGCGGGCGGAGACTGCGGGTGGCAGAGGGGGGGATCTTCAGAGCCACGGAGGAGAGCGCAGCAACAGGGGTGCGGAGGGCAAAGCAGAGAGATTCCCGCACAGAGGCTCAGCTCCGAGTAGCACTCAGCAGCCCGAGAGGCTTGTCTGCTCAGCCGCCGGGGTGGGTGGGGGCTGGGAGCTGAGGCTCGGGCTTCGGAGGTCGGATCGCAGGGAGAGGACTGGGGTTGGCGGTGTGAACACAGCCTGAAGGGGTTAGTGCACCACAGCTAGCTGGGAGGGAGTCCAGGAAAAAGTCTGCAGCTGCCGAAGAGGCAAGAGACTTTTTCTTGCCTCTTTGTTTCGCAGCACGCAAGGAGAGGAGATTCAGAGCGCCGCCTAAACGAGCTCCAGAGACGGGCGCAAGCCGCGGCTATCAGCGCGGACCCCAGAGACAAGCATGGGACACTAAGGCTGCTGCTGCGCCACCAAGAAGCCTATGTGCGAGCACAGGTCACTCTCCACACTGCCCCTCCCGGGAGCCTGTGCAGCCTGCCACTGCCAGGGTCCCATGATCCAGGGACAGCTTTCCTGGGAGAAAGCACGGCGCGCCTCGGGCTGGTGCAACGTCACGCCGGCCTCTGCCGCCGCAGTCTCGCCCCGCCTCCGTACCCCTCCCTCCGCCCGGCCTGACTGAGCCAGAGCCCCAGAAGCAGCTGCTCCTTTAACCCCGTCCCGTCTGAGCAAAGAACAGACGCCCTCAGGCGACCTACACACAGAGGCGGGTCCAAATCCAAAGCTGAACCCCAGGAGCTGTGCGAACAAAGAAGAGAAAGGGAAATTTCTCCCAGCAGCCTCAGAAGCAGCGGATTGAAGCTCCACAAACAACTTGATGTACCTGCATCTGTGGAATACCTGAATAGACAATGAATCATCCCAAATTCAGGAGGTGGACTTTGGGAACAGGATATATTAATTTTTCCCCTTTTTCTCTTTTTGTGAGTGTATATGTGTATGCTTCTGGGTGAGATTTTGTCTGTATAGCTTTGCTTTCACCATTTGTCCTAGGGTTCGGTCCGTCTGTTTTTGTTTTTTACTTAAAAAATTTTTTTTCTTAATAAATTTTTTCCTTATTTTAAAAAATTAAAAAAATATTTTTCTTAATAATTTTATTTTTCATTTTTATTTTAAAAAATTTAAAAAAAATTTTCTTAATAAATTTTTTCTTAATAATTTTTTTCTTATTTTAAAAAATTAAAAAAATTTTCTTTCTCCATAATTTTTTTCTTATTTTTTATTTTAAAAAACTAAAAATTTTTTTCTTAATAAATTTTTTTCTTATTTTTTATTATAAAAAATTTAAAAACTTATTTTAAAAAATTAAAAAAATTTTTTTCTTAATAACTTTTTTCTTATTTTTTATTATAATAGCTTTATTTTATTTTATTTTATCTTATCCTCTTTCTTTCTTTCTTTCTATTTTTTCTCCCGTTTATTCTGAGCCATGTGGATGAAAGGCTCTTGGTGCTCCAGCCAGGCATCAGGGCTGTGCCTCTGAGGTGGGAGAGCCAACTTCAGGACACTGGTCCACAAGAGACTTCCCAGCTCCATGTAACACCAAATGGCAAAAATCTCTCAGAGATCGCCACATCAAGACCCAGCTTCACTGAACGACTAGCAAGCTACAGTGCTGGACACCCTATGCCAAACAACTAGCAAGACAGGAACACAGCCCCATCCATTAGCAGAGAGGCTGCCTAAAATCATAATAAGGCCACAGACACCCCAAAATACACCACCAGACGTGGACGTGCCCACCAGAAAGACAAGATCCAGCCTCATCCACCAGAACTCAGGCACTAGTTCCCTCCACCAGGAAGCCTACACAACCCACTGAACCAACCTTAGCCACTGGGGACAGATACCAAAAACAACGGGAACTACAAACCTGCAGCCTGTGAAAAGGAGACCCCAAACACAGTAAGATAAGCAAAATGAGAAGACAGAAAAACACACAGCAGATGAAGGAGCAGGGTCAAAACACACCAGACCTAACAAATGAAGAGGAAATAGGCAGTCTACCTGAAAATGAATTCAGAATAATGATAGTAAAGATGATCCAAAATCTTGGAAATAGAATAGACAAAATGCAAGAAACATTTAACAAGGACGTAGAAGAACTGAAGAGGAACCAAGCAATGATGAAAAACACAATAAATGAAATTAAAAATATTCTAGAAGGGATCAATAGCAGAATAACTGAGGAAGAAGAACAGATAAGTGACCTGCAGGATAAAATAGTGGAAATAACTACTGCAGAGCAGAATAAAGAAAAAAGAATGAAAAGAACTGAGGACAGTCTCAGAGACCTCTGGGACAACATTAAATGCACCAACATTCGAATGATAGGGGTCCCAGAAGTAGAAGAGAAAAAGAAAGGGACTGAGAAAATATCTGAAGAGATTATAGTTGAAAACTTCCCTAATATGGGAAAGGAAATAGTTAATCAAGTCCTGGAAGCACAGAGAGTCCCATAGAGGATAAATCCAAGGAGAAACATGCCAAGACACATATTAATCAAACTATCAAAAATTAAGTATAAAGAAAATATATTAAAAGCAGCAAGGGAAAAACAACAAATAACACACAAGGGAATCCCCATAAGGTTAACAGCTGATCTTTCAGCAGAAACTCCGCAAGCCAGAAGGGAGTGGCAGGATATACTTAAAGTGATGAAGGAGAAGAACCTACAACCAAGATTACTCTACCCAGAAAGGACCTCATTCAGATTTGATGGAGAAATTAAAACCTTTACAGACAAGCAAAAGCTGAGCGAGTTCAGCACCACCAAACCAGCTTTACAACAAATGCTAAGGGAACTTCTCTAGGCAGGAAACACAAGAGAAGGAAAACACCTACAATAAAAAACCCAAAACATTTAAGAAAAAGGGAATAGGAATATACATATTGATAATTACCTTAAATGTAAATGGATTAAATGCTCCCACCAAAAGACACAGACTGGCTGAATAGATACAAAACAAGACCTGTATATATGCTGTCTACAAGAGACCCACTTCAGACCTAAGGACACATACAGACTGAAAGTGAGGGGATGGAAAAAGATATTCCATGCAAATGGAAATCAAAAGAAAGCTGGAGTAGCAATTCTCATATCAGACAAAATAAACTTTAAAATAAAGACTATTACAAGAGACAAAGAAGGACACTATATAATGATAAAGGGATCGATCCAAAAAGAAGGTATAACAATTGTAACTATTTATGCACCCAACATAGGAGAACCTCAATGCATAAGGCAAATACTAACAGCCATAAAAGGGGAAATCGACAGTAACACAATCATAGTAGGGGACTTTAACACACCACTTTCACCAATGGACAGATCATCCAAAATGAAAATAAATAAGGAAACACAAGCTTTAAATGATACATTAAACAAGATGGACTTAATTGATATTTATAGGACATTCCACCCAAAAACAACAGAATACACATTTTTCTCAAGTGCTCATGGAACATTCTCCAGGATAAGTCATATCTTGGGTCACAAATCAAGCCTTGGTAAATTTAAGAAAATTGAAATCGTATCAAGTATCTTTCCTGACCACAATGCTATGAGACTAGATATCAGTTACAAGAAAAAATATGTGAAAAATACAAACACATGGAGGCTAAACAATACACTACTAAATACCAATATATCACTGAAGAAATCAAAGAGGAAATCAAAAAATACCTAGAAACAATTGACAATGAAAACACAATGACCCAAAACCTATGGGATGCAGCAAAAGCAGTTCTAAGAGGGAACTTTATAGCAATACAATCCTACCTCAAAAAACAAGAAACAGCTCAAATAAACAACGTAACCTTACAACTAAAGCAATTAGAGAAAGAAGAACAAAAAACACCCAATGTTAGCAGAAGGAAAGAAACCATAAAGATCAGATCAGAAATAAATGAAAAAGAAATGAAGGACACAATAGCAAAGATCAATACAACTAAAAGCTGGTTCTTTGAGAAGATAAACAAAATTGATAAACCATTAGCCAGACTCATCAAGAAAAAAAGGGAGAAGACTCAAATCAATAAAATTAGAAATGAAAAAGGAGAAGTAACAACTGACACTGCAGAAATACAAAGGATCATGAGAGATTACTACAAGCAACTATATGCCAATAAAAGGGACAACCTGGAAGAAATGGACACATTCTTACAAAAGCACAACCTTCTGAGACTGAACCAGGAAGAAAGAGAAAATATAAGCAGACCAATCACAAGCACTGAAATTGAAACTGTGATTAAAAATCTTCCAACAAACAAAAGCCCAGGACGAGATAGCTTTACAGGCAAATTCTATCAAACATTTAGAGAAGCACTAACACCTATACTTCTCAAACTCTTCCAAAATATAGCAGAGGGAAGAACACTCCCAAACCCATTCTATGAGGCCACCATCACCCTGACACCAAAATCAGACAAAGATGTCACAAAGAAATAAAACTACTGGTCAATATCACTGATGAACATAGATGCAAAAATCCTCAATAAAATACTAGCAAACAGAATCCAACAACACATTAAAAGGATCACACACCATGATCAAGTGGGGTTTATTCCAGGAATGCAAGGATTCTTCAATATACACAAACCAATCAATGTGATACCATATTAACAAATAGAAGGAGAAAAACCATATGATCATCTCAATAGATGCAGAGAAAGTTTTCGACAAAATTCAACACCCATTTATGATAAAAGCCCTGCAGAAAGTAGGCATAGAGGGAACTTTCCTCAACATAATAAAGGCCATATATGACAAACCCACAGCCAAAATCATCCTCAATTGTGAAAAACTGAAACCGTTTCCACTAAGATCAGGAACAAGACAAGGTTGTCCACTATCACCACTATTATTCAACATAGTTTTGGAAGTGTTAGCCACAGCAATCAGAGAAGAAAAAGAAATAAAAGGAATCCAAATAGGAAAAGAAGAAGTAAAGCTGTCACTGTTTGCAGATGACATGAGAATCCTAAAGATGTTACCAGAAAACTACTAGAGCTAATCAATGAATTTGGTAAAGTAGCAGGATACAAAATTAATGCACAGAAATCTCTTGCATTCCTATACACTAATGATGAAAAATCTGAAAGTGAAATTAAGAAAACACTCCCGTTTACCATTGCAACTAAAAGAATAAAATATCTAGGAATAACTTACCTAAGGAGACAAAAGACCTGTATGCAAAAAATTATAAGACACTGATGAAAGAAATTAAAGATGATACAAATAGATGGAGATATACCATGTTCTTGGATTGGAAGAATCAACATTGTGAAAATGACTATACTACCCAAAGCAATCTACAGATTCAATGCAATCCCTATCAAACTACCACTGGCATTTTTCACAGAAGTAGAACAAAAAATTTCACAATTTGTATGGAAACACAAAAGACCCCGAATAGCCAAAGCAATCTTGAGAACGAAAAATGGAGCGGGAGGAATCAGGCTCCCTGACTTCAGACTATATTACAAAGCTACAATAATCAAGACAGTTTGGTACTGGCACAAAAACAGAAACATAGATAAATGGAACAGGATAGAAAGCCCAGAGATAAACCCACGCACATATGGTCACCTTATCTTTGATAAAGGAGGCAAGCATATACATTGGAGAAAAGAAGCCTCTTCAATAAGTGGTGCTGGGAAAACTGGACAGTTACATGTAAAAGTATGAAATTAGAACAGTCCCTAACACCATACACAAAAATAAACTCAAAATGGATTAAAGACCTAAATGTAAGGCCAGACACTATCAAACTCTTAGAGGAAAACATAGGCAGAACACTCTATGACATAAATCACAGCAGGATCCTTTTTGACCCAGCTCCTAGAGAAATGGAAATAAAAAAAATAAATAAACAAATGGGACCTAATGAAACTTAAAAGCTTTTGCACAGCAAAGGAAACCATAAACAAGACCAAAAGACAATCCTCAGAATGGGAGAAAATATTTGCAAATGAAGCAACTGACAAAGGATTAATCTCCAAGATACAAGCAGCTCATGCAGCTCAATAACAAAAAAACAAACAACCCAATCCAAAAATTGGCAGAAGACCTAAATAGACATTTCTCCAAAGAAGATATACAGATTGCCAACAAACACATGAAAGAATGCTCAACATCATTAATCATTAGAGAAATGCAAATCAAAACTACAATGAGATATCATCTCACACCGGTCAGAATGGCCATCATCAAAAAATCTACAGACAATAAATGCTGGAGAGGTTGTGGAGAAAAGGGAACCCTCTTGCACTGTTGGTGGGAATGTAAATTGATACAGCCACTATGGAGAACAGTATGGAGGTTCCTTAAAAAACTAAAAATAGAATTACCATACGACCCAGCAATCCCACTACTGGCCATATACCCTGAGAAAACCATAATTCAAAAAAAGTCATGTACGAAAATGTTCATTGCAGCTCTATTTACAATAGCCAGGACATGGAAGCAACCTAAGTGTCCATCATCAGATGAATGGATAAAGAAGATGTGGCACATATATACAATGGAATATTACTCAGCCATAAAAAGAAACGAAATGGAGGTATTTGTAGTGAGGTGGATGGAGTTAGAGTCTGTCATACAGAGTGAAGTAAGTCAGAAAGAGAAAAACAAATACAGTATGCTAACACATATATATGGAATCTAAGGAAAAAAATAAAAGAGGTCATGAAGAACCTAGTGGCAAGATGGGAATAAAGACACAGACCTACTAGAGAATGGACTTGAGGATATGGGGAGGGGGAGGGGTAAGATATGACAGGGTGAAAGAGTGGCATGAACATATATACACTACCAAATGTAAAATAGATAGCTAGTGGGAAGCAACCGCATAGCACAGGGAGATCAGCTCGGTGCTTTGTGACCACCTAGAGGGGTGGGATAGGGAGGGTGGGAGGGATGGAGATGCAAGAGGAAAGAGATATGGGAACATATATATATATGTATAACTGATTCACTTCGTTATAAAGCAGAAACTAACAATCCATTGTAAAGCAATTATACTCCAATAAAGATGTTAAGAAAAAGTAACATTATGGATAAGAGAGTGAAAATTGAATATTAGAGGAAAATTAAGGAGACGAAGACATACTTTGGAACTTACAACTTCCAAGTCTGAAAATCCCCCTAGAAACTCATCAGAAGTGTTCTGTGGGGTATATGTGGAGGGCACATCCTAGTGTCCCCTCCCAACCTCACTGATAGTAATTTTACCCACACCTACTATGTCATAATACCCTTTCTGGGTCTCGAAGAAATAAAATTTTTATAACTGAAGGAAAAAAAAAAAAAAGAAGAAGAGGGCTTCCCTGGTGGCGCAGTGGTTGAGAGTCTGCCTGCCAATGCAGGGGACACAGGTTCGAGCCCTGGTCTGGGAGGATCCCACATGCCGTGGAGGAAATGGGCCCGTGAGCCACAACTGCTGAGCTTGCGCGTCTGGAGCCTGTGCTCCGAAACAAGAGAGGCCGCGATAGTGAGAGGCCCGCGCACCGCGATGAAGAGGGGCCCCCGCTCGCCGCAACTGGAGAGGGCCCTCGCACAGAAACGAAGACCCAACACAGCCAAAAATAAATAAATAAATAAATAAATAAATAAATAAATAAATAAAAGAAGAAGAAGAAATACAAGAAGAAGAGTTTAATAAAGATCAATAAATCCTAGGCTTCTCTTTTTATGGGAGTATAAACAATGTATGCAATATGTTTATGATGGCAGTATTAACCTTAGTGTGGCCATTAAGTTAAATCTCTAACTTTTCTACTTTAGAGCATCCATCAAGGACCTCTAAGAGAGGGACTGCCAGCTCAAATGCCCATTGGGACTAGGTAGATAAGGTAAATTAATGGAGCAGTTCAGGTATTGGATTAGGCAGGGACTCATATAAACTGAAGAAGTATACGGCTTGTCTAGAAGAGGCATCTTTTACACAGTTGCAGCCTGTTGTTGCCATATCAAATGCCAACAAATTCTTCAATATAATTTAGAAATCCAGATTTTTAAAAAAAAATTGTTATTGGGGGTATAATTGCTTTACAATGGTGTATTAGTTTCTGCTTTATAACAAAGTGAATCAGCTATACATATACATATATCCTCATATCTCCTCCCTCTTGCATCTCCATCCCTCCCACCCTCCCTATCCCACCCCTCTAGATGGTCACAAAGCACCAAGCTGATCTCCCTGTGTTATGCAGCTGCTTCCCACTAGCTATCCATTTTACATTTGGTAGTGTGTATATATGTCTGTGCCACTCTCTCACTTCGTCGCAGCTTACCCTTCCCCCTCCCTGTGTCCTCAAGTCCATTCTCTACGTCTGCATCTTTATTCCTGTCCTGCCACTAGGTTCTTCAGAACCTTTTTTTTTTTTAGATTCCATATATATGTGTTAGCATACGGTATTCCTTTTTCTCTTTCTGATTTACTTGACTCTGTATGACAGACTCTAGGTCCATACACCTCACTACAAATAACTCAATTTCGAGAAATCCAGATTTTTATGTGAAAGTCCGTTTTTAAAAAATACTCACATTTAGAAAAATAATTATGCTAGTGTAACAAAACACTTCAGCCTTTGGTAATCTGCTTGCCAAACATTCATTTTTGACCTCTGGCCTAATATCTCATCATTATTTATTTCCTTCCATGAAGTATCTAATACAAAGTAAACCAGAAAGTCCAAACTCCTCAGACTCAGGTACAGACCTGCCTGATTAGTCTTGACTTAGAGTTCAGACAACCTGGAAGACTCATCAATCCTCACTCTCATCCTGAGTCCTTTATTCTGCATCTTCCTTTTCTGTTCTTCTAGCTGGAATTCTTCCCCATTCTCTATTTCTTAATCCTCTCCACTGTTCAGAGCCAAGCTCTAGGGCCACTCGCCTATGAGACCTCCTGGGAACTCCCAGCTAGACTTGACCTTCTCACTCCTTAGTACTCTCCCAGCATGTTTGGCCTTGTGCTGTACTTAATCTGAGTAACGTCTTATCTCTTCACCTAAACTGGGAACTCCCTGAGGCTAAGAACTGTGTTCCTCACCTTTAATGCCCTCCAGAGCTTTGCAGGTAGGAATTATCCAATCTACATTTGTTGAATGGATGGGCTCTGAGGGAATCAGTGAGACCAAGGGAAACTAGGTTTTATGTAGGTGCTTACTAAGTAATATGATGGCAGGTGGCACAGGTAACACAGTGGAAAAGTACATAGACTTTGGACTCAGAGAGACTTGGATTCAAACTTTGATCTTGACTCCTACTACCTACCTGGCCAATTTAGGCATATTGCTTTCCCTTTCTGAATCTCAATTTTCCCAAATACCCACCTCTCACTGGTCAAAATAAATGATACAACATGTGAAGTATTTAGTATAATACACACACAGAGCAATTCCCCTGCTGCCATACACACAGGTCTAATCAGAAATTTCCAGAAACCTCCTTTCTTTACATAATGTTCCTAAACAACTTTATGAGACAAACTTGTAGGCAGCTCTTCCTTCAACCAACCAGGAAGACTGGAAAATTTCAGCAGAATTTCATCAACTCCCTGGGAATTATAAAAGATTCTTTTTCATGAGATTCTCACATTTTTCCATATCAAGGTCTTCCTTTCAGTCATTATCACATTAGTCTAAGAGAACCAAAACCAAAAAACAACAACAAAAAAGTAATACACAAAGAGAGACCAAGTTTGTTGATAATCTCATTAGGCCCATTTCCTGAAATCTTTATGTCCAGCCTGTGCTTATTTTCCTATCAATGACAGCAAGGACCAGTTCCTGGACTGTACGGAATACTTCAAGGAGATGTGCCATTCTGACCTCTGAACGCCAGGTTGACTTGCACAATTCGTGGGGCTAGCTTTGGGGAAAGCAGCCTTTGATCAGCTCAGGGGGCCACTTTTTTAAAAAAATTTATTTATTTTATTTATTTATTTTTGGCTGTGTTTGGTCTTCGTTGCTGCGCACGGGCTTTCTCTAGCTGTGGCGAGTGGGGGCTACTCTTGGTTGCGGTGCGCGGGCACTACTCTTCATTGCGGTGCACTGGCTTCTCATTGCGGTGGCTTCTCTTGTTGTGGAGCACAGGCTTTAGGCATGTGGGCTTTAGTAATTGTGGCACACGGGCTCTAGAGCGCAGGCTCAGTGGTTGTGGCGCGCGGGCTTAGCTGCTCCACGGCCTGTGGGATCTTCCCGGACCAGGGCTCGAACCCGTGTCTGCTGCATTGGCAGGCGGATTCTTAAGCACCGCACCACCAGGGAAGTCCAGGGGAGCACTTTATTCGGAGTGCTTACTGAAGACAGTGCCTACCCACTGTCTATCCAAGACAAGGTAGTGGTTTATGGCCTCTTCTGACTCACGCAAGTAGTGCTTAAGTTTTAGTTTATTTCTTTTTAAAGTCTAGCTCCCTTCATAATGACTTGTCAGGGGGCAGTTACCATCTCTTAATTGTCAAAGGAGCACCATGCCAAGATCAAAGCAGCTGTGGAGATGGAAGGGAAATATTAGGATAACGAAAAAGAAAAAAAAAAAAAAAAAGCAGAAAGGGGAAAGAAAAAAAGGAACAAAGGAGGGAAGAGTGTTCAGTGAGATGGTATTACAGCATCACTCCTGGGTTTCCCCTTCTGTTTGTTTGTATCTATTAGACTTTCACAGCCATGCATCCTATATATCTAAGATCTATGGGCAACAGGGGGCCCCGGGGCATGTTACACTCGTATTCCCAAAGACAGACCGGTAAACTTTCAGGGACTTGGCCATGACCACTGTCTCTGGGCTCTGAATACACATTTCACACTGGGTTCTGTTTGGCCACTGCCTAGCTTCGCAGCTGTCCTGATTGCTCAGTGGGGAATGCCATGTCTGTTCTCCGGAGGAATTTAACAAATTAACTATGAACAAAGTCGTTTGGACATGACACAGATTCACACATGCTGTGTCATGCCAAGGAGAAGCCTGTCAGCTTGCTGTTTTCACAGATATGAAAAGAAAATTCCCAGGACCCACCAAATGGATGGAAGTACAACTATGTTTAGAAAAGAAGGCAGGAGACGAGGTGAAGGAACAGGGCAGCACATAGGCCAAGATGAAAATCCCTAGAAATACCCCCATTAACCAGATTACAAAGGCAATAATTAGTGATAAGAAGAAAAATAAAATAAGAAAGCTTATTTTATTTAAGTCCTAGCAGATTAGTGTAATATCTATACACATACAGAGGTAGATACAATGATTTAAAACCAAACAGTGAAAAAGGAATGACTGGACAGCCTAAATGCCTAGGGTTTCTGTCTAGTACTTTATGTACACAATTTCATTTTAATTCATACAATGATCCAGTAAAATACATGTAAACTCAGAAAGGTAGTGGGGGAGCCTGAGGCTCAAAAAGAAGTTAAATAGACAGAAAAGGTCACCAATTGTATGATTCCACTTATATGAAATATCCAGAATAGGTAAATCCATAGAGATGGGAAGTTGATTAGTGGTTTCCAGGGGCTGGGAGGAAGGGGAAATATGAGTGATGGCTTAATGGGTACAGGTTTCCTTTTGGGGTAGTGAAATGTTTTGAAACTAGATAGAGGTAATGGTTTCACAACGTTGTGACTACACTACATGCCACTGAATTGTACACTTTATTATGGTAAATTTTATGTTATGTTAACTTTGCCCCAATGAAAAAAGAAATTAAATAAATTTCGTCTAGAATTATACAACTACTAACTAGTAGAGCCTAGATTGGAAGCCAGGTTTGGCTAAATCAGGTCCATAACAAAGATGAACAGTTTGTGAATTCATTAGTGATTCATATACAAAACTAACCATATTTACAAACATACAGTGTTCTCTTTTTAACGCTGGCCCCTGGAAGATGCTAGTTCTTCCAAATGCTATTTCTTCAGTTCACCTGCCCTAAACTGTTGCCTAATTAACTTCTCACCCTTCAGAATTCCTTCTTCATCACTATGACCATAACCAGATGCTTGAATATATTACTTACTATGCTGTGTTTCAGCCCTGATTTATTTGTGGGACAAAAGAATTTTTACCATGATGGTTAAATACAAAAATAGCATTGGTGAAGCACTTTTATCAAAGAATGGCAAAGTTAAATGTCTTGATTAGTTTGAATCAAGAACCAAGGCAAAGATGTTCATAATAAATATCTCTTGGCTGGTGAAAGATCATTTTCATATGTTTTTATAGGCTTATTCTTATTTTCCGAATTTCAAAAAATATTTCTTAAAACCTTATTTTAATAAATTCATAGTTTACAGATATTCTCTAATTTTGTCATTAACCCCCATCCTCATTGTCCTTTAATTTTTATTCTCAAACATCATCACCAAACACACAACAGAAAGAAAAAAAACTATCTTACTTTATTGCATTTCTCTAGTACATTTGTAGTACTTCAACAATATTTATGTTGTTTTTCTTTCTACCTTGAAGGTAAGAATATTTAATTGATTAATCTTGAATTTGTGTAAAAATATCTTATTTTCAGTTGCTTCATGAGTTTAAAAGTCCTTGTGAACTAGATTGAGATTTAACCATCACTTTCAAATTGCTTGTGTGGAAAAATATATCACAAAATCTCAATCTATGTAGAAAGAAAAACTCTAAATACAAACCCTCTCAAGCTGGGAACCGCCTGTCCTGATCTTCTCTTGAGGAGCCACTGATGCTAATTCACTTATCCATGCAGTGTCCTTGACAGCCGGTGGCAGGTGTTATTACCTCCATGTTCTGGATGGGGAAACCAAGGTCAGAGGGGTTAAATGATGTACTGAAGCCTCACAACTAATCATTGCCAAGTTGAACTCTCAATCAAACAGAAGTGCTGATTTCCAATTAAAAATTTAAAACACAGCCAATGTGAGGAAGTAACATTTCTTTGTTTTCAAGAAGAATCAGAGTACCTTCCACATACTAATATCCTAGAAGCTTAGTCCCCTGGAACTGTTGATGGTCTGCCACTTTCTAGTCATCATATTTAAACTGAGTCCAGTCAACTTCACTGATACTGCAGAACACTGATCTCCTAAAGGCCAGGAATGGTTTTCCATGAAGTAAAGTTGGTGATAAATTATAGATAAACTGGCTAGAGATTGCAGATGGCATTGGATTGTTCATGGGGACACTGCATGGCCACAGTTAATACTCTGCCTAAATCCCTTGATTCGGCACAAATAAAATTTTGATTTATGACAGTAAACCTTTAAATGAAAAAACAGTATGTTTTTGTTTGACTTAATTTGAAGCATACTAAAATTGTACTCTATTTCTACGAGGAGTGGTAGCAAGAAAGTTCAAGGGGCTCAGCCTATTTTTTAAGCTGTCATTAGAAATGATTAATATTTAAGAGAAATCAATAAAAATTGAATTTGAAAAAAATCAATATTTAAGCAAAAGCATTACAAATCACATGACTAACATTGACACCCTTCATATATTAAAAAGGTTTGTTTTCCTGTGGCATGTGGATAATGCTACAGCTGTATGAAGCAAAATTTCAAAGTGGTGATGTATTGGTATGAGCCATAGGGGTAAATCATTTTGAAAAACAACCTCAGTCCTTTAAGACAAAGAAAAACTTTGGAGTAAATGCCAGCAAATATTAAATCTCACTGTCAAATATATATTAATGTAAGTACATATGGATTTGTATACATATCTATTTCTAGCAATCTTTCTTCCACTCTTTCTTGCTGGCACAGTAGCTATGTCAAAAAAGCAGACATGGTTATTTAACATAGTAAATATAGTTGTGTTGTGACAGACGAAAAGAATAACAAATTCTTAAAATTCAGAAACCATGCTACAATCCCAATCCCAAAGGACTCTCCATACATACACTCGTTATAACTAGTTACACCTTTATCCCCAAGGCACTGAATGATTTTCTATCCTGGTGATCATGCATGAGCTTCACCTGCTCTTTTTGTCCCTTCAAACATTAGTGTCCCACAAACTGGGCCTTTCTCCAGTTCCTACTTGGCTTCTCAAGAACAGCCTAGTCTCATTCAAAGAGGGATGATACTCTATCCATGTCCCACTGTACTAGCTACATATGTCCCAAGAAAAACAATGAAAGACAATATTTGCCTAAGCTTTCTTCTATTTTAATTCTTTTACGAAAAGCCCCATTTAAAGATTACTCCTATCCTTTCACTCAGATACTTTTCCAACCTCATGTCATTCCACACTTGCCCATGTTCACTCTGCTTTAGCCAAACTGGCCTTGACATACAAAGAAATATTTACATACAAAGAACCAATCCTCTGTAGCTTGCCCAAAGGCCTACCCGTCTACCTCCTCTGTGACATGTGGTCTAAGTCTACTAAGAGGATTAGAGACCCAAATTCCTCAAGCATTAGTAATACACAGGTTTTACTGTTCCTAATGGGTACTTCTAATTAAATGTTATCTCTAGGTGGTAAATCGGGGCGTTTTTCAGTGTGTTCGCTAGTGTTGGATCACAGCCTGGCGAGTTCTCTGGGTGAAATCTGAAACTGGCTCCATACATGGAGGACAAGGAGAGACTGAAGAAAGAGGCAGACACACCAGATTGAGAATCCTGTCTGATAATCCGAAGCTTGGCATCTAATACAATCAAACATGGAGTGGTTCAGGAGTTAAAGATGATTCTAAAAGCTTCATTGACTTAGAGAATGGCGCCTCCACTGACTGAAATGAGGAAAACACCAAGCACTGGGTGAAGAGGGAGCCTTCCTCAGCTTTGCTACCTGGCCGTGTGGCTGACAGGGTCTTGGTGCTCCAGCTGAGAGTCAGGCCTAAGTCTCTGAGGTGGGAGAGCCGAGTTCAGGACATTGGACCACCAGAGACCTCCCGGCCCCACGTAATATCAATCAGTGAGAGCTGTCCCAGAGATCTCCATCTCAATGCTAAGATGCAGCTCCACTCAATGACTGGGAAGCTACAGTGCTGGACACCCCATGCCAAACAACTAGAAAGACAGGAACAACCCCACCCATTAGTAGAGAGGCTGCCTAAAATCATACTAAGTTCACAGGCACCCCAAAACACACCACTGGACGTGGTCCTGCCCACCAGAAAGACAAGATCCAGCCTCATCCACCAGAACAAAGGCACCAGTCCCCTCCACCAGGAACCCTACACAACCCACTGAACCAACCTTAGCCACTGGGGGCAGACACCAAAAACAATAGGAACTACAAACCTACAGCCCGCAAAATGGAGACGCCAAACACAGTAAGTTAAGCAAAATGAGAAGACAGAGAAATACTCAGCAGATGAAGGGGCAAAGTAAAAACCCACCAGACCAAACAAATGAAGAGGAAATAGGCAGTCTACCTGAAAAAGAATTCAGGTAATGATAGCAAAGATGACCCAAAATCTTGGAAATAGAATGGAGAAAATACAAGAAACGTTTAACAAGGACCTAGAAGAACTAAAGAGCAAACAAACAATGATGAACAACACAATAAATGAAATTAAAAATTCTCTAGAAGAAATCAATAGCAGAATAACTGAGGCAGAAGAACAGATAAGTGACCTGGAAGATAAAATAGTGGAAATAACTACTGCAGAGCAGAATAAAGAAAAAAGATGAAAAGAATTGAGGACAGTCTCAGAGACCTCTGGGACACCATAAAATGCACCAACATTTGAATGATAGGGGTCCCAGAAGAAGAAGAGAAAAAGAAAGGGTCTGAGAAAATATTTGAAGAGATAATAGTTGAAAACTTCCCTAATATGGGAAAGGAAATAGTCAATCAAGTTCAGGAAGTGCAGAGAGTCACATACAGGATAAATCCAAGGAAAACACGCCAAGACATATATTAATCAAATTATCAAAAATTAAATATAAAGAAAAAATATTAAAAGCAGCAAGGGAAAAGCAAAAAATAACATACAAAGGGATCCCCGTAAGGTTAACAGCTGATCTTTCAGCAGAAACTCTGCAAGCCAGAAGGGAGTGGCAGGACATATTTAAAGTGATGAAATGGAAAAACCTACAACCAAGATTACTCTACCTTAAATGTCAATGGATTAAATGCTCCAACGAAAAGACATAGACTGGCAGAATGGATACAAAAACAAGATCTGTATATATGCTGTCTACAAGAGACCCACTTCAGACCTAGGGAAACATACAGAGTGAAAGTGAGGGGGTGGAAAAAGATATTCCATGCAAATGGAAATCAAAAGAAAGCTGGGGCAGCAATTCTCATAAAAGACAAAATAGACTTTAAGATAAAGACTATTACAAGAGACAAAGAAGGACATTGCATAATGATAAAGGTATGAATCCAAGAAGAAGATATAACAATTGTAAATATTTATGCACCAAACATAGGACCACCTCAGTACATAAGGAAAATGCTAACAACCATAAAACGGGAAATTGACAGTCACACAATCATAGTAGGGGACTTTAACACCCCACTTTCACCAATGGACAGATCATCCAAATGAAAATAATAAGGAAACACAAGCTTTAAATGATATGTTAAACAAGATGGACTTAATTGATATTTATAGGACATTCCACCCAAAAAACAACAGAATACACATTTTTCTCAAGTGCTCATGGAACATTGTCTGGGTGAGAGCATATCTTGGGTCACAAATCAAGCCTTGGTAAATTTAAGGAAATTGAAATCGTATCAAGTATCTTTTACGAACTCAAAGCTATGAGACTAGATATCAATTACTGGAAAAAACTGGAAAAAAAAAAAGCACATGGAGGCTAAACAGTACACTACTAAATAACCATGAGATCACTGAAGAAACCAAAGAGGAAATAAAAAAATACATAAAAACAAATGGCAATGAAAACACGATGACTGAAAACCTATGGGATGCAGCAAAAGCTGTTCTAAGAGGGAAGTTTATAGCAATACCATCCTAGCTCAAGAAACAAGAAAAATCTCAAATAAAAAATCTAACCTCACAACTAAAGCAATTAGAGAAAGCAGAACAAAAAAACACCAAAGTTAGCAGAAGGAAAAAAATCATAAAAATCGATCAGAAATAAATGAAAAGGAACTGAAGGAAACAATAGCAAAGATCAATAAAACTAAAAGCTGGTTCTTTGAGAAGATAAACAAAATTGATAAACCATTAGCCACACTGATCAAGGGAAAAAAAGGAGAAGACTCAAATCAACAGAATTAGAAAAGAAAAAGGAGAAGTAACAACTGACACTGCAGAAATACAAGGGATCATAAGAGATTACTACAGGCAACCATATGCCAATAAAAAGGACAACCTGGAAGAAATGGACAAATTCTTAGAAAAGCACAAATTTCCAAGACTGAACCAGGAAGAAATAGAAAATATAAGCAGACCAATCAAAAGCACTGAAATTGAAACAGTGAATAAAATCTTCCAACAAACAAAAGCCCAGGACCAGATGGCTTCACTGGCGAATTCTATCAAACATTTAGAGAAGAGCTAACACCTATCCTTCTCAAACTCTTCCAAAATATTGCAGAGGGAGGAACACTCCCCAACTCATTCTATGAGGTCACCATCACCCTGATACCAAAACCAGACAAAGATGTCACAAAGAAAGAAAACTACAGTCCAATATCACTGATGAACATAGATGCAAAAATCCTCAACAAAATACTAGCAAACAGAATCCAACAGCACATTAAAAGGATTATACACCATGATCAAGTGGGGTTTATTCCGGGAATGCAAGGATTCTTCAATATAGGCAAATCAATCAACGTGATATATCATATTAAAAAATTGAAGGAGAAAAACCATATGATCATCTCAATAGATGCAGAGAAAGCTTTTGACAAAATTCAACACCCATTTATGATAAAAGCCCTGCAGAAAGTAGGCATAGAGGGAACTTTCCTCAACATAATAAAGGCCATATATGACAAACCCACAGCCAACATTGTTCTCAATGGTGAAAATCTGAAACCATTTCCACTAAGATCAGGAACAAGACAAGTTTGCCTACTCTCACCACTATTATTCAACATAGTTTTGGAAGTTTTAGCCATAGCAATCAGAGAAGAAAAAGAAATAAAGTGAATCCAAATTGGAAAAGAAGAAGTAAAATTGTCAATGTTTGCAGATGACATGTTACTATACATAGAGAATCCTAAAGATGCTACCAGAAAACTACAAGAGCTAAACAACGAATTTGGTAAAATAGCAGGATATAAAATTAATGCACAGAAATCTCTTCCATTCCTATACAGTAACAACGAAAAATCAGAAAGACAAATTAAGGAAACACTCCCATTTACCACTGCAACAAAAAGAATAAAATACCTAGGAATAAACCTACCTAAAGAGACAAAAGACCTGTATGCAGAAAGCTATAAGACACTGATGAAAGAAATTAAAGATGATACAAACAGATGGAAAGATATACCATGTTCTTGGATTGGAAGAATCAACATTGTGAAAATGATTATACTACCCAAAGCAATCTACTGATTCAATACAATCCCTATCAATCTACCAATGGCATTTTTCACAGAACTAGAACAAAAAATTTCACAATTTGCATGGAAACACAAAAGACCCCGTATAGCCAAAGCAATCTTGAGAAAGAAAAACGTAGCTGGAGGAATCAGGCTCCCTGACTTCAGACTATACTACAAAACTACAGTAATCAAGACAGTATGGTACTGGCACAAAAACAGAAATATAGATCAATGGAACATTTAGAAAGCCCAGAGATAAACTCACGCACATATGGTCACCTTATCTTTGATAAAGGAGGGAAGAATATACAATGGAGAAAAGACAGCCTCTTCAGTAGGTGGTGCTGGGAAAACTGGACAGCTACATGGAAAAGAATGAAATTAGAATACTCCCTAACACCATACACAAAAATAAACTCAAAATGGATTAAAGATCTCAATGTAAGGCCAGACACTATAAAAGTCTTAGAGGAAAACATAGGCAGAACACTCTATGACATAAATCACAGCAAGATTCTTTTTGACCCACCTTCTAGAGAAATGGAAATAAAAACAAAAATAAACAAATGAGACCTAATGAAACTGAAAAGCTTTTGCACAGCAAAGGAAACCATAAACAAGACAGAAAGACAACCTTCAGTATGGGAGAAAATATTTGCAAACAAAGAAACTGACAAAGGATTAATCTCCAGAATATACAAGCCGCTCATGCAATTCAATATCACAAATACAAAGAAACCTATCCAAAAATGGGCAGAAGATCTAAATAGGCATTTCTCCAAAGAAGATATACAGATTGCCAAAACACATGAATGGATGCTCAACATTACTAATCATTAGAGAAATGCAAATCAAAACTACAATGTGGTATCACCTTACACCGGTCAGAATGGCCATCATCAAAAAATCTACAAACAATAAATGTTGGAGAGGGTGTGGTGAAAATGCAACCCTCTTGCACTGTTGGTGGGAATGTAAGTCAATACAGCCACTATGGAGAACAGTATGGAGGTTCCTTAAAATCTAAAAATAGAACTACCATGTGACCCAGCAATCCCACTACTGGGCATATACCCAGAGAAAACCATAATTCAAATAGACACATGCACCCCAATGTTCATTGCAACACTATTTACAATAGCCAGGTCATGGAAGCAACCTAAATGCCCATCGACAGACAAATGGATAAAGAAGATGTGGTACATATATACAATGGAATATTACTCTGCGATAAAAAGGAACGAAATTGAGTCATTTGTTGAGACGTGGATGGATCTAGAGACTGTCATACAGAGTGAAGTAAGTCAGAAAGAGAAAAACAAATATCGTATATTCACGCATGTATGTGGAACCTAGAAAAATGGTACAGATGAACCGGGTTGCAGGGCAGAAGTTGAGACACAGCTGTAGAGAACAAACGTATGGACACCAAAGGGGGAAAACTGCAGTGAGGTGGGGATGGTGGTGTGCTGAATTGGGCGATTGGGATTGACATGTATAAAGTGATGTGTATAAAATTGATGACTGATTAAAACAAATAAAAAATAAAGTTCCAGTTGGCTTGCTTACCAACAATAAAAATAAAAAAAAAAAAGAATGACAGGTTTCTAACTTGGGTTCCTGATATGTCACTCAAATAGAGAAACAGAATTCACAATGGAAGATTGGTTTAGGGAGAAGGTATTCTTTTCAATTAGTTTGAATTTTGAATAGTATGAATTACATGTAGAACATCTCACTATCAGAAAGATACCAGAGTATCTTACAAGTTGACTATAGGAACTTGGAACAGAAAGTCTGGGCTAAAGATAAATTGTAGAAATAATCAATGTTATAATGGTAGTTCAGAATACAAAAGCAGATGAGAGCGAATCCTCTACTTCACTTTGACACTGAAAATATAGTTTTGATACCATAAACACAGCCACCAGAAGTTGTTATTTTATCTGACCTTTTAGAAAACTCCTTGGGTTCTGGAAGATATCAAGGACATTCTCCCTTTCTCCTCCCTTTTGATAAGAATTTTTTAGTGAGTGCTTTTCAAATTGTGTATCATGATTTGTTAGTGGATTGTGAACTTAATTTTGTTGATTTGTTACATATTCATTTCGAACGAAATAGAAGAGAACAAAATAGACTGAATAGAAGAGGCTAGAAAACAATGTGTCTCATACAGTAATTGTGTGTGTGTGTGTGCGTGTATAAAATTAAACAAAATTAAAGATTACTTACTCTTACAGTATGAGATTAAATTACTATAAAATATGTTTTCTCCTTTCTTCTATTCAATTATAGTCCATTCTATTTGCACATGCATCTGTGTGTGTGTGTGTGTGTGTGTATTATTGGGTTGCAGTGTGTGGGTTATGATCAAAAACATTTGAAACCTCTGTCCCAGACTGACAAAAATTAAAAGTGGTCTCTTTTAGATAGGGAAGAAAAGAGAAAATAGAGTATTCTAAAAATAACAAGCTAATATTTAACAGTTGATTCACATTTGTATTTAGGGAAATGGCTAGAATTAAGGCAGAGGCAAACAAGTCATGGGTTAAGAGAAGAGCCAGGAATTACATAAAGGTAAAATAATGATATGCCAATGTATATAGAACTTGGCTTTAAATAAATTAACCTCATTTCAATAAAAAGTAGATGAGATCAATTAATAATATGGTATAAAAGGGGAAAAAAGTGTTAAAGATGAAAGAAGTACATCAAAAAATATACTAGCAAAGCAAGAAGTGTCCACAAAGCAATTTGAGAAGAAATAATAAGAGTTACAAGGAGAGTCAGAAGGGTGGACTGTCATTAAAGAAAAAGATGGTGAACAGTTTCAACACTCCCCCAAATTCTACAAAATTCCCATCCCCAAAATCTCTTGGGAGAGGTTGCTACAAAACTTCAAAAAAGTGAATGTCTGTTTGATTTCCTCTTCCCTTGTAAAACCTCACTTTGACCTCCCTCTACACTTTAAGGTAAATTAAAATTAATTTTGAAATTTGAACTTTATGACTCTGGGGACAAATAAACATTATAAAACTAAGATGAAGAATCATGGTGTAAGGTATGGGTTTTCCTCTGACCATTAAGGAGTTGAAAAAAAATCATCTTTCCTGTTAAAACTTCTTACTATCATATCAGAGGATTTGATTCAGTGTTGGGAAACAGACAAACCTCAAATAACAGCAGCTTTAAAAATATAAATTTGCTTCTCCTTCTCTCAATCAAGAAGTACGGAAGTAAACAATTCAGGGTTAATATGGCACTCCACAGTGACAATGACCCAAGTCCCACTGGGTGTGACTTTCTTCCCCAAGGCCATCTCATTATCTAATATGGTGGTAGGTGCAGGGAAGGGAGAAGGAGGGCACATCCCTCCCCTTTAAGGACACTTCTCAGAGGTTCCATGTATTACTTATATCCCATTGTCTAGTCCTTAGTCACATGACCACACCTAGCTGGAAAGGAAGCTAGATTTGGTCTTTATTCTGGGCTGTTTTGTGCCAAGCTATAAGTTCTACATACCTTACCAGAGTTCAAGAGAATCTAAGATCACTATCATCCAAATAAAAATAGTCCCCTTTTCAGGATCATCTATCTTTTCAATTTTCCTGGGGTTGGGAGGTTTTCTCAGATACGGCTTTCAGTACTAAAAGCGAGAAAGTCTTGGGTCAGGGTTAGTTATCATCCTACCTTCAACATAGTGAAAAAGATTATATACTTATTTTAAACCATACTACCAATCCTAAAACCATGTTCAGAATACATTTTTGGAATATAGCCTTCAAAGCCTGAAGTTGATTTATGAAAATGTCCTCTGGGGTAGACAATCTTCATTTCATTTCTTCTAACAGTTAAGACTCATTTGGAGAAGAGTCTGATGAAGAAGGTCAGCAAAAAAATCCTCTGACAATAAACCCAAAATATATTTCAGAAAATATTCTGAACACTTGATAACATTGTTGAAGTAAGACTCAAGTCCTCTCACAGGACTACTTCGAAAGGAAATAACTGCAAAGGAAAATGAGTTGCCAGTTTACAGGTATAACCCAACCTATTTTTTAAAATCAATGTAGCTTAACTAACAAAAGGTGCCAAATATTAATAAAATTACATTTAATTCCTTTGAAAATAACATTTTCTCAATCATATCTGTATTTGAATTTTTTTAAAGGCATTTCAATTTTCAGTAAACTTGCATTATTTTAAAATTGTGATTCAGAACCAGTATTGTCCAAGAAATTATTCTTCATTACAGTCTCTGGAATTGTCCAGAACTGCTTTTATAACCAATGATAAAAGCCAAGAGAGCTCACAGGTGGGGAGATCATTTTGATGGCTTCTCTAATGACAGCATCTGCACAGCCCACAAGGCTGTGGGACTTCTTTTCAGCCATAAAGGGAGGGGACGCCAAGGGCCCTCTCCAACTTAATCTTTACTTGTCAAATCTGGACCATATTTTATTTCACAGAATCAGAAGCAATATCTCAGAATAGTTGCTTCAGGGAAAGACTTCCAGATTTGAGTGGAATAGGGCAATTTCATAGGACATTTCAATCAGGCAACAGATTTGTACTATTAATGGAGAAGTTAATGAAAACAAGTTCCCCCCAAGAAGAACTAGCTGTTAGTCAGCATTTTAGACATTCCAGCACAGAAGAGTTTGTTTTCATTGACAGGTAGGCAAAGAAAAATCATTCTACTATTGAGAAAGGAAAGTGCATTTTATCACCCTATCATATGTGAATACAAACATCTTCTAGAGTGAAAACATGAGAAACTAATAAACAACTATTTATCAAAGGAAGAAGAGGCAACACTTAGGCCTTGAAAGAATTGCTCCCAAACTAAATTTCATCTTATATTCTGCTTTGCATAAAATACATATGATTCTGTTTAGATTGTTCTAGCTACCAAAAAAATAAGTGACTTTTGACCTGACTTCATAGTTTTTATGATGTGCTCTCATCCACTTCAAAAATGGAAGGAGTTTTGTTTTGTTTTTATTCAGTCAGTGGGGTAAATATTAGCAGGAGGGAAAGCTCTGGCCACCATTTTCCCTGAGGCACAAGGAAAGTGCTTCTTACTTTGCTCTGTCCACTTGTACCTACCACAACAATAAATAAAATAGTCTCTCCCATTTTTCACATCTCTTCATATAAAGTATATGTAGTAAAGAATAATTATTGTTTTATAGCAGTTCATAATTTTCAAAGTGCTTTCTAAATCAACATCTCATTCTACTCTCTCCCAAACCCTTCTAGATTATTATCATTTTGCCTATTTTACATACAAAGAAATTGAGGTTTAGTACATTTAAACATCTTACCTGAGATCTCACAGGTAGGAAGTGGCTGAAAATTCAGTCCTTCTGAGCCTAAATTCAACACTGTTTCCCCTATGCCAAAAATTCTATTTGAAGTGTTATCAGAATTTTTTTGTGTCATCAGAGGATGAAAATAAAACCAGCTTAATGTTCATTCTCTGTTAATGTGAGAAAGAGACACTAAATATCAATATTCTTCAGCAATGAATTGCAGGAGCCAGAATCTAAAAAGGGACACACACGTGCACACACACACACACGCACACACCCAAACAAGAGGAAGCAGACAGTCCACGCTGTTGGAGTATATATGATGAAACCTATAAATCTTTTCCACAGAAAAATGCATATGCCACATACAAAATTTAGAGATAATTTCTGGGAATTTACTTAACCCCCTTAGCTCATCTGTGGACAGCTGTAAATAGGAACCCTACTGCACTGGAACTTTTTAATCACCATGGACATTCTAAATCTATCTATTTTACCAGTACATCAAAGAGTCACTTTCTAGTTCCTCTTACTGGGCTCCTCAGTAGCACTAGAGCCTGGTTGACATTCCTTTCTTCTTGAAACATTTTCCTTGTTTGGCTGTATGAGATCACAATAGTTTTTCCTCCTACTTCTCTGGCTGTTTCTTCTCAGTCTCCTTTGCTAGCTCATCCCTTTCTACCTCATCTCTGAATGTTTCCAACTTCTCAAGAAATTGATATTTTTCTAATTTATTCATATTTTGAAAGAACTAACTTTAACTTTGTTGATTTTCTCAGTTGTTTACCTGATTTCCATTTCATGGATATAAACTGTAGTATTTTCCATCTGCTTGATTTGGGTTTCATTGTTTACTTCTCTTTTCTACCTTCTTAAGGTAGAAGCTTAGGCTATTGATTTAAAACCTTTCTTCTTTAATTATAAGCATTTTAAGGTAATTTTTCTAAATAAAATTTTAGCTGTATCCCACCAATTTTGATATGTTGTGTTTTCATTTTCATTCAGTATGAAATATTTTCTAGTTTACTTTGTAATTTCTTCTTTGACATTTATATTACTCAGAAGAATATTTTAATTTCCAATATTTTTGGATTTTCTAAACAATATCTTCTTATTGATTTTTAATTTATTTCATTATGGTCAGAAAATATATTCTGTATGATTTAAATCCTCTTAAATTTATTGAAACATCTTTTAGACCCCAGCATATGGTGCAGGTGCACTTGAAAGAGTGTGTATTCTGCTATTATTGGATGAAATATTCTATAAACGTCCATTAAGTCAAGTTGGTTGATTGATAGTGTTGTTCATGTCTTCTGTGTCCTTATGGATTTTTATTGTCTATTTGTTCTATCAATGTCTGAAAAAAAATATTTACCTGTTTTTCCACCTAGTTCTTTTGAATATTGCTTCACATATTTTGAAGCTCTGTTATTAGTTATATATATTTAGGGTGTTTATTTGTTCTTAATAAATCAAATTTTTTATTACAAACTGCCTTTATTTCAGTTAATGCTCCTTTTCTATTTTGCACAATATTAATGCAGTTATCTTATGGTTAGTGTATGCATGTTACATTTTTTCAATCCTATTACTTTTAAGTTATATGTGTCTTTATATTTATAGTGCATATCTTATAGACATCACACATTTGGATCTTACTTTCTTCTTTAGTCTGATAATCTCTGCCTTTTATTTGGCCCTTCACTAGAGCATAATGAAGTAAAGAGAACAATATTATCCTAGGGTTCTTACATTATACGTGAAGGGGGATAACATTAATTCAAATTAAGTTGTGAGAGGTTTGGGATACATGTTTTAATCCCTAGAGGAGACACAGAAAATAATACAAAGAAGTAAGTTAGAAAAGATAAAATGGAATACTAAAAATATGTTGCATAGGTCCAAAGGAGAAATAAATGAATAATAAAGTAGAAAACATATAGCAAGGTGGTAGACTTAAATTCAACCAGATCAAAAAAATTATATTAAATTTAAGCACTTTATTTCTATGTATATTTTTAAATACACATTTTTATTATTTTTGCTTTATACAGTCAATTATCATTTATGGAAATTTAAAAATAAGAAATAAAAGTTGTATTTTAAATATTTGATGAGATATTTACCATTTCTAGCATTCTTTATTCTTTCCGGTAGACCCAGATTTCTTTCTGGTTACATAACCTCTTAACCTGAAGACTTCATTTAGAATTTCTTATAGTTCTGGTCTGCTGGTGTTGAATTCTCACTTTCATTTTTTGAAATTACTTTTTGCTTTCATTTTAAAGGATATTTTCACTAGATACCGAGGTCTAGGTCTTGTTTTTGTTTTTGTTTTTGTTTTCTTTCATGCACTCTAAACATGCTACTTCACTGTTTTCTGACTTGCATTGTTTCTGGAGAAAAGCAAGCCATCACCCTTATGGTTGCTACCCTCTATATAATGTGTCTTTTTTCTCCAACTACTTTTAAATTTTTTCCTCTTTATTTTTGGTTTTCAAAAACATGGTTATGATGTGCTTCAATATGGTTTTCTTGATATTTATCGTGCTTGTGGTTTGTTGAATTACTAAATCTATGTATTATTACTTTCATCATATTTAGAAATTTTTCAGCTATTATTTCTTCAAGTATTTTTTTTACCCCATTTTCTCTTCCTGGGACTCCATAGACTGCTTATATTATCCCTGAAGATTTATTTGGCTATATTTATTTTCAATTTTTTTCTTTCTGTTTCAGTTAGATACTTTTATTGATATATACTAAAGTTCTATGACCCTTTTTTCCTCTCCTGTCCAATTTAATGTAAATTTCACTCAATGTTAATTTTAGATATTCTATATTTTATTTCTAGCATTTCCACTTATTTCTTTTTGAGAGTTGTCATGGCTCTGCTTAAATATACCATATCTTTACTATTACATCCCTCTTTTTTCTATAAACCCTTTAACAGTTTTGTAAAAGTTGTTTTAAATTGGTTCTTCTATTCACCCCATTCAGAGCAGGAAACTGCCCCTGATATAGAAGCTACCATAGTTTTTTGCCCACCTGTGAAAGTCTTATTTCCTTCTGGAATTCTCGTATCTACTGTTCTTTTCTAGTCACATAGAAAAAATAGGGTTTTATCTCTGTGGGTTTCTTGTTGTTACCATGACAATGAAGTTCTTTCTGCATCCTAACTGGTGGTGGAACACCAAGATCGTGTCTGTTTTACTCAACATTAAATCTCTAGTGCCTAATATAGTGATAGAAATTAAATATCTGTGACCATAAATAAAAATGGAATGAAGATGTTTCAGATATGTGGACAAAATAAAATATGACATTGCAGTTTATAGGGTAAAATAATAGATGGTAGTTTAGGACCAGAATATTTTTAATGATGTTTTAAATAATGGTGTCATTGTCTTTGAAAAGTCAAATATCTGGTGATAAAATCCATGACCTGGTATTATTCCTTGATCAGAACAAGTAGGTAGTTGAGGGAATTCTCTCAGGCAACAATCTAGAATACAGAGATTAAAATCTAGGTCTTGAAAAACAAATGGCGATTACTTTTGAAATCCAGAAGATTAAGGAATGGAGAACATCATGAGGGAAACACTCCCAATGGAGCATTTACCTTCCAAAGGCTCAAAACTCTCCACTAACATCTACAGCTGGATCAGCATTTTTTGCTTCTTATCTTGCTTAATTTCCAGCTCTCCTATGTTTATCCCATTCTTTTGGAAAACTGAAAACTGTTAGAGTTTGACCTAAAGTTTGAGAGAAGACAGACCTTGAAAGTGAAGATCAAGTGTCCCCATGCTGAGTGGCAAGAAGGTCTGTAACATTTGGGAATCAGGCCAAGGTTGGCATCTCCCTATGCCTGGTGTTAACCTACTGGTAGCAATGCATGGAATTATACTCCTTATTCCAAAACTTCTCAGGTCTCCTAGTCTAAAATGCATATGTGAATTAAAGTTGCAAAAGAAATTCAGTCTTTCCATTACACATTTTACAATGTTATTTTTATTAAATTGAAAATAAGTACATTTTAAAATACCCACTAGCAAGAAATGGTATAGAATACAGATGCATCAAATAGTGTTGAAGTGCCCATTTATCTCTGACTTATGGGTTGTGCCACATGTCCTGACCCCCAGAAGGCAAATTATGAGTTTCTCTGAGCCAGCAAGGGGTCTAATAGCCTATATCATGTCCATTCTCCACTAGTGCCAATGATATTACTCTCATACTAAAATGTTGATATCAATAGCATTGTGTTAGAGTTGCTGTTGTTATGCTGACATTGGCATCATTTTGCTGGCATTAAGCCTGTTGGCCTAGCTCCTCCATAGGCAATCATTATTGCATCTAAAGGATTTATTCAATGCCTGCTTCAGTATATTTCTCTGTTGGACCTGCTCTTTAAGATCTGACAATATGTGATAAACAATGGTGGCAGCCAAAGACCCAAATAGTGAAATCAACTTTCAATAAATATACATGCATGTAGAGAAAGCAATACATTCATTGCAAAGGGGTGGTTGAACATAAAATTATGGAAGGAATGAGGTCAAAGGAAATTTTATACTCTTCCAATGGACTCTGAAAGGTTTCTCTTAAATAGGAAGATATTAGAAGCACTAAAGAAAAAAAGGACAGTGTGCAAATGTATGATGATTTCTAAGCAACTTAGAAGTTAGAGATTAAAATGTTACATTTTAAAAATTTTTATACAATTTTTAAAGGTTATTTATATTTACAGTTATTACAAAACATTGGCTATATTCCCTGTGTTACACAGTACATCCTTGTAGCCTATCTTGCACCCAATAGTTTGTACCTCCCATTTCCCCAATCCTATATGGCTCCTCCCCTCCCTTTCCCCACTGGTAACCACTAGTTCATTGTCTATATCTGTGTGTCTGCTTCTTTTTTGTTATATTCACTAGTTTATTGTATTTTTTAGATTCCACACATAAGTGATATTGTAGAGTATGTCTTTTTCTGTCTAACTTATTTCACTTAGTATAATGTCCTCCAAGTCCATCCATGTTGTTGCAAATGGCAACATTTAATTCTTTTCTATGGTTGAGTAGTATCCCACTGTGTGTGTATATATATATATGTATATATATATATACACAACATCTTCTTTATCCTTTCATCTGTTGATGGACACTTAGGTTGCTCCCACATCTTGGCAACTGTAAATAATGCTGCTATGAACATTGAGGTGTTGTATCTTTTTAAATTAGTGTTTTTGGATTTTTTTGTACATATATCCAGGAGTGGAGTTGCTGGGTCATGTGGTAGTTCTATTTTTAGTTTTCCGAGGAAGCTCCATACAGTTTTCCACAGTGGTTATACCAATTTACATTCACACCAACAGTTTACAAGGGGTTCCCTTTTCTCCACATCCTGGCTGATATTTGTTATTTGCATTTTAAAAGGTTATATTTAACAAAATATATTTAAGTAGTATGAAAGGGAGACTACAAGATCTGCAGAGGATGGGAAACAATTACCCCATCTGTAAATGATCACCATGGCTGACTAATATATTCTAAGTATATTTCAATCAAACACATAAGTCCCAACTTCTGTATCATGACCTTATATGACATGATGCTAACTGACTGATGAGGCTAGATGTAAGTTAATTTTGGACCTAAAATGACACAATTGGATCCACTTCCATAAAGTAAACTTCTTTGTCTCCAACTCTTCAGCCCTTATTCCACGTCATGCCCTCAACTTTGGGCATTGAGGACAGTCTCCCGTACTTCTTAGGTCAACTCTTTCCTTGACACAAGCCTCACTCTCCTTATCTCATTGACAAGAATACAACTTTTAGTCAACTACTTTGTCCAGGAATTTGGTTTAATTTAAAGTACATATAAATTCAACAAAATATAAAGTACTTAGGGATAAATCTAAAATGTATAAAGGATCTATATGTAGAAAACTACAAAACTCTAATGAAAGAAATCAGAAAAGATCTTAATAAATGGAGATACAGTCCATGTTCATGGATCGGAAGCAGGGAAGCAATATGGTCAAGATGTCAATTCTTCCCCACTTGATCTATAAAGTCGATGAATTCTCAATCAAAATTCCAGTAAGTTATTCTGTGGATATTGTCAAACTGTGGATATTGTGGATTCTAAACTGTATATATGGGAAGACAAAAGACCCAGAATAGTCAACACAACACTGAAGAGGAAGACAAAGTTGGAGGACTGACATTACCTGAGTGCAAGATTTATTATAAAGATACAATAGGGCTTCCCTGGTGGCGCAGTGGTTGAGAATCTGCCTGCCAATGCAGGGGACACGGGTTCGAGCCCTGGTGTGGGAAGATCCCACATGCCGCGGAGCAACTAGGCCCCGTGAGCCACAATTGCTGAGCCTGCGCATCTGGAGCCTGTGCTCCGCAACAGGAGAGGCCGCGATGGTGAGAGGCCCGCGCACCGCGATGAAGAGTGACCCCCGCTTGCTGCAGCTGGAGAAAGCCCTCACATGGAAACGAAGACCCAACACAGCCATAAATAAAAAATAAATAAATAAAAAATAAAAAAAAAAAGATACAATAAACAGGACAGCATGGTTTGGGGAAAAAAGACATATACATCAATAGTATAGAATCAAAATCCCAGAAAGACACCTCTATGAATGCATGCAACCAATCTTTCACAAAGGAGTAGAGTCAATTCAATGAGGAGAGGATAGATTTTTCAACAAAAGGTGTTGGAATAATTGAATGTCTATATGCAAAATAATGAATCTAGACACAGACCTTACACCTTTCATAAAAATAAACCCAAAATGGTTCAGAGACCTTAACTGTAAAACCCCAAACCACAAAACTTCTAGAAGATAGCATAGGAGAAAATCCAGGTGATGTTGGGTTTGGCGAAGGACATGTTAGATAAAATATCAAAGGCACAATCCATGAAAGAAGAAGTTGAACTTTATTAAAATTAAAAATTTCTGCTCTGCAAAGGTACCTTTAAGAGAATCAAAAAACCACCCACAGATTGGGAGAAAATATTAACAAAACATATATTTGATAAAGGACTTGTTTCCAAAATATACAAACAACTCCTAAAACAAAACAATAAGAAAACAAACACCCAATTTAAAAATGGTCAACAGATACAGCTCTAAAGAAAATACTCAGATGGAAAATGAGCATATGAAAAGACGCTCAATATCATATGCCATTAGGAAATTGCAAATTAAAACAAGAAAATAGAACTAGACACCTACTAAAATGGCCAAAACCCATAAACTGGCAACACCAAACTCTAGCAAGGAGGTGGAGCAACAGGAATTCTCATTCATTGCTGATAGAAATGCAAAATAGTAAGCCACTTTAGAAGACATTTTGGCATTTTCTTGCAAAGTTAAACATAGTCTTACCATACAATCTAGCAATCATGCTCTTAAGTATTTACTCAGATAAGTTGAAAACGTATGCCCACAAAAAAACCTGCACTTGAATGTTTACAGCAGCTTTATTCATAGTTGACAAAATTTGGAAGCAACCAAGATGTCCTTCGGTTGGTGAATGAATAAACAAACTATGACATATTCACACAATGGAATATTATTCAGCAATAAGAAGAAGTGAGCTATCAAGCCACAAAAATTCATGGAGGAATCTTAAATGCATATTACTAGTTGAAAGAAGCCAGTCTGAAAAGGCTACATACTATATGATTCCAATTACATAGCATTCTGGAAAAGCCAAAACTAGAGAGATAGCAAAAATATCAGTGGTTGCCCAGGGTGGGGGCAGAAAGGAACGAACAGAAGGAGGGATGAATATGTGAAGTATAGGGGCTTTTTAGGGTAGTGAAACTATACTTTATGGCACTGTAACATTGGATACATGAGGTTATACATTTGTGAAAACCTATAGTATGCTAAAGCACAAAGAGTGAATGTCAATGTGCATAAATTTTTAAAAATCATTTAGGAGGTCAGAGGATCCCAGAGAAGGATAAATATCGTAACAAGAGACTTTAACTGTATGAAACAAGATTGGGGACAAGGTACTGACATAAGTAGCTTTGGAAATGAATGAAGTCTATAAGACTAAAGGCAAATAGTACTGCACATAAATGTAACCTAGTTGATAAAGTTGTTTCTTATAGAGGAAGGGGTTAACAATTCTGATACTGCTATATGTATGTATGTATGTGTATATATATATGCACACACACACATACTAGAATTGAATAAAATGATTAGAACATGGTGAAAGCCAGGTTTTTCACTGTTGGAGTGGGATTTGACAGATAAGCAAGGGGAGGAGGCTAGAATGATCCATGTGTCAATGGATTAGAATTGGAGGCATCAGCAAGAATTCATCTTTGACTTAATATACAGATTGTTACATATCAAAATATTTATGTGTGGGTATAAATACAAGTAAGTATACACACATTTTTTTGCTCTATTAGCTGAAAGAATGTAAAACAAACAACACCGCAGTAGCAACAGGCACACTTAGTATCCGGATCTTGGTTTCTAATACTATTATCCAAAAAAAAAAAGAATCTGTGCTCTTTGGAAAAACGGCTGATTCTAGGATTGGGACAAGAAATATACAAGATGAGCCTTGAACATCTCATAGGCACATAATTAAGGAAGTGCTCAAAAAATTGATGGGTGTATGTCAAAGGGTCACAGGAACCACCTGAAAGAGCTCTCAATGGCCAAGGCTGGAACAATTTGAGCAACAAAATAAAGTAGTATTGTATTATAACTCAGAGTATAAAATAAATACTCATGAGTCTATACTGACATAAATAAATGATTGAATAAATTAATAAATGAGGAAGAAGAGACAAATATCCCATACAGAAGCATTCCAAATAAATTATGTACAAACTCCACCCTAAAGTAGGGGGACATTATCTCCCCACTCCTTAAGTATGTGCTATGCATAGTGACTTCCTTCCAAAAAGTACAGCATGAAAAAGGGTTAAAAAAAAAGAGTAGTTTTACAGTGGAGAAAATTGACAAACACTTCTTTAGCCAGGTGATCAAGATCAACATCAACTGTCATAAATCATAATCAAGTATATACCCTTGATAGGATGTGATGGAAATGACCCTTACCATTGTATTATTCCTCTCTAAAACCCATAACCCCAGTCTAATAATGATAAAAAGCCATCAGACAAATTCTAATAGAGGGGCTTCCTACAATATACTTGAACAGTACTCCTCAAAACTGTCAAGGTCATCAAAAATAAGGAAAGTCTAAGAAACTGTCATAGCCAAGAGGAACCTAAGGAGACATGACAAGTAAATGCAATGTGGTATCTTGGAATAGAAAAAAAGAACATTATGTAAAAACTAAGAAAATCTGAATAAACTGTGGATTTCACAGTTTATAATAATGTAGCAATATTGGTTCTTTAACTATAACAAATATACCATTCAAATATAAGATGTTAATAATAGGGGAAACTCTATGCAGGGAGTAGTGTTATATGTGGGATCTCTCTGCACTATCTGCTCAACTTTTTTTCTAAGTCTAAAACTATTCTAAAAAATAAAGTCTGTTAATTTTTTAAAAACCCTTTAAATCAGTTCTATTTTATATATTAACAACAATGGGAAATTAAAATAAAAATACAATACCATTTAAATAGCATCAAAAACATAAAATATGTAGAGATAAAATTTATAAAACATAAGAGTGATATGTACACTGTAAAGCATATGACATTACTGGGGGAAATAAAAGAAGTCCTAGATAAATGAAGATGTATTTTGTTCATGGACAGAAGTCCAAATATTGTTAACATGTCAATTCTCCTCAGATTGATGGAGACATTCAATGGAATACAAATCAAAATCCCAGCAGGTTTTTTTGGTTTTTTGGGGGGTTTTTTGGTAGAACTTGACAAGCTGACTCTAATAAGTATATGGAAATGAAAAGGACCTAGAAAAGTTGAAACAAATTTTGAAAAAGAAGAATAAAACTGGAGGACTGATTTTAAGACTCACTATAAAACAACAGTATTGGAGTAAGGATAGATATAAAGATTAATGGAATGGAATAGGGAATCCAAAATTGAACACACATATGTATATGGTCAATTATTTTTAACAAAAATGAAACATTAGAAAAGGATACTCTTTTCAACAAATGGTGCTAGAACAATTGGATAGTCATATACAAAAAAAAAGTGATCTTTGACTCACATCTCGCACCGTATACAAAATATGATTCAAAGTGGATCATAGACCTAAATGTTAGATATAAAATTTTAAAATTTCTAGGAAAAAATAAGAGAACGTATTTATGATCGGGGGTTTGATAAAGATTTTGTAAAACAAAAACAAAAACTATAAGAAAATAATCTCAAAATCATTATGCTAAACAAAAAAGAAAATCCAATGTGTGTGTACATAATGTAGGACTCCATTTTTATGAGACAGTAGAAAAGAGAAATCAAGTCTGCACTGACAACAGATCAGTGGTTGCCTGGGGCTGGGGTTTGGGGTTAGGGATTTCCTGCGATGGGGCACAAGACAACTCTTCAGGTGCTGGAAGTATTCTATATAATAATCTTGGTGGTAGTCATACAGATAAGTCATTTGTCAAAACTCATCAAATGTACATTTAAAATGAGTGCATTTTATTATACATAAACTATACATTTTAAAGTTGACTTTTAAAAAAACAGAAGAGCCCTTTTTATGTGTTCCTTTTGCATTTAAAATTAAAAGGGAGGGAGGAAAAAGTAAGAAAAGGCTGAGAGATGAACCAATCCTCCCCACCCAACATGCCAATACCACCACCACCAACCCCCCTACCCCGCCCCTCACACTAAGCAGGACATTTTTTTTAAGAATCAGAGAAACTATTTTAATTGGTTACATTTGTCCCATATGGTTCACAGGGAAATTTTTCGATTAAAGTGAGAGAATTTGTAAATGCCACCCAGGCCCAGGAAGGAGGCAAGTTATAACTTAGTGTAATTAGGTCAATGTTTTTATTTTGGGAGGAATAACATATAAACTTCAGTATTCTTGAGACTAAGTGATCCTGAGAAGAAAATCAATTTTTTGTGGCAGCAAAATATATTTGTTCTTAGACTAGAAAACAGCAAAATGAGTGACAGCCATCGCTGATGGAGTATTGGAACTAGATGTGAAGTATCTCTTTCCTTTCTGCTTTACCCCTTACTGATGGCCCAGAGCACATTCCTCTTCTTCACCCCACCCAGCCCCCTGAAGCTTGGGCAGCTGACCATATTTTGATATCAAAACACAGCCTGAGTGTGCAAAAGGAAGGAGGTGACTTGGAGTTGAAACTTTACTTTAGAATGATCTAGAAGTGACAATTTGTCAGTAAATCATGTGGCCAAACCCAGCAGGAAGGAGCCCTGTCCAAGTGAGGACACTGCAAAATTTCATGGTGAACAGGGTGTGGACCTAGGGAGGGATGAAGAATTAGGGCCATTAATGAAATAAATTGATTACAATCATTCTTCATGCATGCAGTTATTCAAGTCCCTCTCACATGCAAAGTCTGCTCAGACCCATTGCAGGACCCACAAGTTTTTTCAGTTATGGTCTTAAGCTCAAAGTCCTGACACAAATCATGTCAGTTCCCTGAGCAAAAACTCTGCTTGCTCTCCAAGGCATTTAGAGAAGTGTACAACACTCTTCACAATCTGACCTCAACTTCCTTTACAACATCAATTGCTCTGTAAGCTCAGCCTCCTCTCCTAGGCAGGCAATATCTAGCCTTTCTTTATTACTTAGCACACCTAGCACACCAACACATCTTCTGTGTGTTGATGGCTCACTCTGGTTCTTCCTTCTTCCTTTACTGCCCTAAGCAAACAACATTTCTATCACTATGCTGTGAGCTCCATAAGTGGAAGAAATGAAACTGATTCTTATTTGTATCCTTAGCACCTGGAACACGGTAAGTACTCAGTAAATGTCTGTTGTATGAACTAAAGCATTCAACTGTAAAAAAAAAAAATGGAGGCCTTTGCTTGCAGATAATTTAACTGAGTCAAACTTCATTGCTTTTTCTCCATAGGTCAGTCTGGAAATCTGGAACTGGAAGTGGAACTCTAATCTACATGGTGCTTAGTAAGCAATGGCATTCAAGTCATACTTTACGCAAGTAGATACAGGCATTTTCTTTGTTGGCATGTCATATCTACATGCACATTGTTTCTCTTCCTTGTCTGTTTATCCAGGAGGACTGAGAATCAATTTATTAGAAGCCCCACTCTTTCTGGTTTGTGCTTCAGTGTACGATTTGGGGGAAGAACTAAGGGAGGCTTGAAACACAGTTATAACATGACAGAGAAAGAAAGGGAACAAAAGAATGTGTAGGGGATGATTAAGTGCTTCTGAATTTACACAGTGAAATATGGACAGTTTAAATGTCTTTGCTATTTGCTTCTTTTCAAACTGTGAGCAGTTTCAAACACCCCATGCTGCTCCAAGATTAATTGAGTTCTGCATGCTTTTGGTTTGCTCCGGGTACCAAGGAGAAAGGATTTCCACAGAACCTGTATTTGCCAGAGCAAAGAGAATATCTCATTAATGTATGATTAATAGTCATTTGTAAAGTGATTAATTAGTCATTTTGACAATAAACTGAGTCTATGTACGTGCCTTTGCTGGACTCAAGTTTCACATGTAGAAGAAAAAGAGAATGTCTTGCTTCTCCTTGCTTTCTTCCCGCACCAAGACTAGAAAAATCCAAAGGCCTTTGCATATTCTGGTCTTGCCTGATTTCATCTGGTTTGTCTTTAAGAACAAAGGCCCTGAAATGGAAGCTCTCCAGCATGATTGATGGTTTCTCTTTCTATTTGCAAGTTGGAAATACAGAGAACGATTTTTTCCCTGTAGGTCTTACTGCTTATTGGTACAAGAGTTATTTCCACTTTGCCATAGAATTGATTTGCAACATTGGTGTATGAGTTTGTATATTTTTCTCACTGGCCCGTCACAAAGCATAAGTCAGCAAGTCTTCTGCATATGCTGGATTATGTAGCCAGGAGCCTCCTAGGAATGTTTCTATTAAAAGGATGAGCACATTGTCACTAACTCTGGGGGGCTGGAATCATCCAAATTCTGTACCTTGACATCTCACAAACTATATTATTTAGTAGCACTCATTTCCCCCACATCCAATACTATCCACCGGACCTCGGGTAGATTTCTGAATCTCTGATCACCCATTCTGTAAAATAATGACATTAGGAACACACTAAAGGATCAATAGCAATAGGTCTAAGCTTACATCCTGCTTCCTACCAAATAAAACCACTTATTTAATTCAAAAGAGGAAAAGAACAAAGAAAGTGGGGAAGAACACACGCTTATCTAAACTGTTACAAAGAATCATTCCTTTCAAAACATACTGAAGCACATTAAGAACTTAATTAACCAAATGAAAACAGGAGCAGAAAAATCATACCTAAAACTCCTGATTTCTAGTTTTTTGTTAAAACCATTTGGTAGCATAGAAATGCTCATCTCCTCCTTTCCTTGTCTTTCCTCTCCTCCATCTCTATACAGTTTGGTGTAAGAATTATATGAGTGTGAGAGGGAGGTATATTACCAGAAGGCTCTTTTGGAACAAATTTCAGTAAAACTAAATAAAACAATATAATAAAATAAATATTAAAAAATAATCGTGATGTGTCTGGGAGAGGCATCACAGTGGTTAAAAAAAACAAACTGGCTTTGGATTATGACAGCTGGGTTTGAATCTTGGCTTCACTAATTTTTAATTGCATAACATGAACAAGTAGCAATTTTATTAAGCCTCAGTTTTATTTGTAAAATAAATATACTAGCATTTACCTATGAATATTGTAATATTCAGATTTAATGCCTATAAAATTTACAAACAATGTCTGACACATAACTAAGTTTCCCTAAACAAATGTTAGATATAGAGCTCTGAGTGCCTGTGTGAGTGTGTGTGTGTGTGTGTGTGCAACACTTTTAGTACCATTATTTCTCATCATTGAGAGATGCAACATGCCTACATAGCTTCAGGTACAACTATGGGGATATAGTTAAATGCCAGGGTCCAAGTGCTCTTGGGGCATATAGGGACGCCTGAAAAGAGATCTATAGATTCTGAACAACAAAGGTCTATACCAATAAGAGATGAAGAAAAGTTTTACTGTTCAGAACATTCTGTTACATAGCCCTGACTTTAGTTACCACCTTTCTGGAGAATATTTAGACTGAAAAATATATCTTTTAATAACTGACAGGTTATTTTTTTCCATATTAACAGTTAACACACTGAAAAGCACATTGTATCACCAGTTATCCTCGACAGACATGGCCATATTACCATTTTCCAAAACTGTGTGACTCAGATGGGGAAATGAGAGGCCTCTGAATTGGAGATCTTAAAGAATACAGCTAATATTCTTTTCTAAATTCTTCTCTTATCATTCTGAGACATATTTTCTTTTCACATTTTATCATCTCTGATTGAAATCAGAAATGTCTTATAATCAATAGTGGGCCTTAGTTTAATTGGCAGCATTTTTTATTTCTTAATGGAACATAAAATATTAGTGTGACATAATTGATGAAGTCTTAGATTTGATGAAATATATTAAGTGGCTTGTGTGAACAAGAGCAGATATTGCCATAGAATACTCAGGGGTTCCATTAGGTGGCCTCTGGAGGGCAATGAGGGTACCACCATGGGACAGCAGAGTCCATGTCTGGAGACTGTATACCACTTGTCAATTTAGCCAATATTTTAAGGTGAAAGAGCTGTTATGGATTTTGGAGGCAGAATATGTCTCAATTTAATAACAGTATAATTGAGAAGAGTGTTAGGGTAGCAACTTTTTTGAATATGTAATAATAATTTCTATAATGCATAAAATAATGGCCCTATCTTCTGAGATTAGCATAGTAAACTTAATAGGAATTAATAGGGTGCTTTATTGTCACTTGACAACTTCCATTACCAAATTCACCATAAAACTAAATTATATATCGCTAAGAAAACTCAATCAATATCATAGCCAAGTCATGATGTTCTTTCATGTAACTTCAAGCCAGCAATAAATATCTTTTGATTTTTTGATTTGCTCTAAGTATTTGAAATCAAGTGAAATACTACCTGAAAGCAACTAGTTGACATCTTCCATTTTATTCTTAAGTTTTCTTAAGCCTTTGAATTCAGTCCTCCCAGGAATTTTTTTTACCTTAAGAAATTTCTGGCTATAGTCTTACTTTTTTTCAATTAATGCAAATAACATAATGACAGGATCACATGTATTATTTGTAAATGGATAAGAAAATGAGCTTTATCTTTGGCATGAATGATTCCTGCCCTAAAATAAGGAAGAATGTTATATTACTAAAGATTTGTAATAATGAGAAAGTTACTGAGAAAGGTGTTGAATTATCCTTTCTTTCAAAGAGAGTTTACTTTTCATATCTATTACTTAGAATTACCCACTATAGTTAGGGAGAAAAAAGCGAGTTCTAAATCCCCAGTTAAATCATAACTATGTTTTAATTCAATGATAGACATTCATTTACCAAAGTCTCTAGTAGGTGGGGCTCTCAGAAACAAAGAATAAAGTTTGTCTTCCCTAAATTATGTAACTTAAATCAAAATTGGGCACATCAAACATATTCCAAATTAGTAACATATTACACTCCTTCTTAAATATGTTCAGACATGGGGATTAAAGAGGGATTTTTCCATTAAGCTAAAAAGCAATGATAAAGCACAAGCCAATCCCAGATTCATATTTATTTTTTTAATTTATTTATTTTTATCTATATTTTGGCTGTGTTGGGTCTTCGTTGCTGCACACGGGCTTTCTCTAGTTGTGGCGAGCAGGGGCTACTCTTCGTTGCGGTGCACAGGCTTCTCATTGTGGTGGCTTCTCTTGTTGTGGAGCACGGGCTCTAGGCAAGCGAGCTTCTGTAGTTGTAGCACGCAGGCTCTGTAGCTGTGGCTCGTAGGCTCTAGAGCGCAGGCTCAGTAGTTGTGGCGCACAAGCTTTGTTGCTCCACGGCGTATGGGATTTTCCCGGACCAGAGCTCAAACCCGTGTCCCCTGCATTGGCAGGCGGATTCTTAACCACTGTGCCACCAGGGAAGCCCCCAGTTTCATATTTAAAAGTCTGTCCTTAATAATAAACATAACAGTAGAGTGGAATGAAATTCTACTCAGTCAATAGCAAAAGATTGCCATTTTCTGAAACTAAGATCAAATTCAAGAAAATGGGAATTCCAGATTTATTTGTAATTTGGATAATTATCTAAATGGATTTGAGTTCTGTGATTATTCTATGGATCATCCTAATCTTAGCCATCTTCACTCATTAAGGTATTCACTGAAAATATTTAATATTTAAAATCACTGGCATGACATTTCTGATATTTGCTATCTCTTTCTCCTTAGCAGGTATATATTCAGGGTGTGTGTGTGTGTGTGTGTGTTTAGCTATGTTAACCATGGGAAGATAACAACTCTATCCACCACTCAAAACCCACTTGACGGGCTTCCCTGGTGGTGCAGTGGTTAAGAATCCACCTGCCAATGCAGGGGACACTGGTTCGAGCCCTGGTCCGGGAAGATCCCACATGCCACGGAGCAACTAAGCCCGTGCACCACAACTACTGAGCCTGCACTCTAGAGCCCGCGAGCCACAACTACTGAAGCCCACGTGCCACAACTACTGAAGCCCGCACGCCTAGAGCCCGTGCTCTGCAACAAGAGAAGCCACCGCAATGAGAAGCCCACGCACCTCAACAAAGAGTAGCCCCCGCTCACCGCAACTAGAGAAAGCCTGCGTGCAGCAACGAAAACCCAATGCAGCCAAAAATTTAAAAAATAATAATTAATTACTTAAAAAAAAAAAAACCACTTGATTTCCCACTCAACCCTTGACAGTCACTGATGAATGATGGAATCCAGTTTAATTATAACTTTTTGATGTCTGTTCTATGTTAGTACTCTTCTCTTGGCTCAATAGCATTCTCTTATGTGTGTTTTTATTCAAATTATTTAGTTTTAACCTATTTAGGTTCATACTCCTCTTTGGAATTACGATGAAATCTGAGGACATGTTCCTTTCCAGAATACCATTAAGTTCACACAGACTAACTCTCCACACAAACTCAATGGGTGTGTGGCATTTAACATAACGGAAGAGACAGGTGAGATGAGAGTGATGGGTCTATGGCACATGGACAGCATACGTTCACTTGATTTTTGCGAGACGATGACACAGCTGTAACCCTTTTGCTCTAAGAGAAGAAAGAAACTCAGACCTTCATGTGAAATCTCCAGAATTTTGAATGTGTAAAACTAATTCATTTTTAAACATAAGATAGGCCAAACTGACATAGTTTGGAGCCCAAAGTAGCTAGTGAGTCCTTCAGGCATGCAACACCTGCCCAGGGAATCCAGCTAAAGACCCCTATTCTCAACAATGGAATTGCTACAACCATTCCCAGAAGAGCCATTCCCACCTGCCTTAAAGAGAGGGTGGAACTGACAGCAAGAGGTTTCAATTCAGTAACTTGTAGGTGATATTTAGAGATACCTCTAATCAGATGGATTTTCCCATAATCTCAAATACACAATCCAATATTTCTGATGTGTTCTGTTCCCACAGGTTCTCTCATCTCTCAAATATCTTCCAAATTCACAGGGTACATGCACAATGTATCTTTACTTAGGACCTATCATTTCCTGGCTCTGTGCCAGGCACTGGAGATACAATGAAAATAAACACAGCCCTTCTGTTGCAGGCAATCACAGACTACCAGGACTAGAGACATACAAAGAATTCGTCATATGATGTCCGTGATATTGTAATAAATGAAACACCAAGGTATGATAGAAACATGAAAAAGAAATGGGGCAACTCTCTGTGGGAATTCATGAAAGATTTCACAGAAAAGCAAATCCCTGGGGAGAAGTCACCAAGCAGAGGAGGAGAGGATGTATGTTCCAGACTGAGGGAGGATAATGTGTGATGGCAAAGAGGAGGGAAAGAGAATAGAGCACTACAATGCTTTGGAAAGCATCAAGTGGCTTTACATGGCTAGAGTGAAGGTTCAGGATTGTACTTACAGAGATGGGCGGGGGCCTTGAATGCTCTGCTCTGCGTGCCATCTGAAAGAGTTGAGTTTTTCCTGTTCAGGATGGATAGAAGTAGGGTAGTGAAATGATAACTTCAAGATATTCAAATATGACTCCATATGATCCAATTTTTCCTGGTAGTTAGGCACTCTGAGTCTCATCATAGGCCATCCCCACTCAAGATGGCCCATCTGTATACGAAGAAATGTGTACTAGCAGTTTGGTACCACACCCCATGCGGTTTAATTTCCTTGAGGCTGCTTTCAAGCTGGCAGAACCAAAACAGCAGCAAACTGTATTTTCAGATTAAACAGAATTAAGGGAGGAAAAAGAAAGGAAAGTAAAAACAGGTGTATCTGCTCTCAGTGAGAGAAGAAAGGAATAAGTTAAGCTAGTCCACGTGGAGAGACATTTGAAATGGAACTCAAGAACTGGCCTCATATAGAGACACAAGAACCTGAACTCCTTCGCTCTGTCTGATTACTTCTGCAATAACTTGCTAGTTTTATTTAGGAATCTCTCTAGTTGGGGAGGGAGTCTCTTATGTCCGTCAAGTACCAGCACTATATAAATGAAATAGCATTATAAAACAACAGACAGATATCTGCACCTATGCATATTAATGATGTGTTAATTTCCTGCTGTGGTTCAGAATTCATAATGAGCTTTCTTTCTGCCATGTGCACAGTGGCGCAGTATATGTAACATGTGTGCAATCACACCTTTAAAATAAATGCAGTCCATTAATCAAATATGGTCCAGGGTAGCAGGGAAAAGAAATCTTGAAAATGTGATTTTTATTTTATTGCTTACCCCTCCATGCACGTTTTGGCTCCTGGCCACTGATGGAGAGCTATTCCATGTGGCAAGGGGCCTGAAGCTGACTGTAAGGAAACCTGCTGTGTTTCTTCAGTTTCTTTTTAAAAATGAACACGGCATTTTAAAAATCAACTGAGTTCAGACTCTTTCTTCCATGCACGTAGCTGCATAGTAATAGAGCCCAAATCCTGGTCCAAGAGAAGCTGTGTTATAGCATAAAGGGGAAGAAAGACCACTGCAAGAGCCAAAACCATTCCTTGAGCGCCATTCACATACTTGAAAAGCTAAGAATTGTCCCCTCCCTGCCAGGTCATGCTTTTCTGCTGCCTTTCGAAAAGCATGGGTCTTCCCTATAATTTTTTTTTACCACTATGCAAGGAAACTAGTCACTTCAGAAATCCCAAATCTTTCAGATTATTGCCTGCAAAATCATATGTGGTTGATATCTAGGCTGGAGTTCACAAAAAAACCTTATTCTATTAGACAAGATAACTGTAGCCTCACTAAAACTTTGCTTGAAATTTGTATGTTAAGTGAGATTGCACAAGTCTAAGAGGAAAAATGCATAATGACATAAACTTAATCTTTCCACCTATTTGTTTTCAGTTTTATTCTAAGAAATGAAATTGCAGTCAAAAATATTATAGTTAACATTAATATTATATAATAGAATCATTATATATCATATATAAAATATCATAGTGCATAATATATTTACAAATAATTACATGTCACATAATTATATGTGTAACTGATAGAATAAGCAGACAAAAAACAGTAAGGCTATAGAAGATTGGAAATGAGACTAATAAACCTGAACTAATTGACATGAGAGTACTGCATCCAATAAATGCAATTTATACATTCTTTCCAAACTTACATAGAATATTTTTACCAAATTTTGCCAGTTGGTTAGCCAAAAAGTAGACTTCAATGCATCCCAAAGAATCTTAATCATTCAAAATATATTCTTTTAACACAACAGAATTAAAGTAGAAATTATTAATAAAGGAAGAGCTTTTAAAAACCCAAATGTTTGGAAATTAAACCAGGCACATATAATTAACTGAAGGAAATTACAATGAAAATTAGAAGTATTTTTGACTTTAAAAGATATATATATAATATATTAAAACTTGTGGGGAGAACTCCCTGGTAGTCCAGAGGTTACGACTCTGCTTTCACTGCTGAGGGCCCGGGTTCAATCCCTGGTCAGGGAACTAAGATCCTGCAAGCCACACTGTGTGACCAAAAAAAAAAAAGAGAGAAAGAAAAAACTTGTGGGATATAGCTACAACTGTGTATAGAGGACAACTTATTGCCTTATTTACACTTACTAGAAAAGTTGAAACTTAGTGATCTAAATATCAATCTCAAAAAATTAAAAGAGCAGCAAATTATGTATGAAAGAAGTAAAAAGGATAAAAATAATAAAGATAACAGCAGAAGTTAACTAAATAAAAAACATAATTGCAGGATTTCCCTGGTGGTCCAGTGGTTAAGACTCCACACTTCCAATGCAGGGGGCCTGGGTTTGATCCCTGGTCAGGCAACTAGATCCTGCAGGCTGCAACTAAGAGCCCACATGCTGCAACTAAAAGATCCCACATGCCGCAACTAAAAAACAGACACTGCATGCCAAAACTAAAAGATCCCGCATGCCACAACTAAGACCTGGTGCAGCCAAATAAATCAACAAGTCAAAAATTAGTTTTTTGAAAAATAAACCTATGGAAGATAAAATTGATAAATCTCAGGAAAATTGATCAAGAAAAAAGAAAGTAAAAATTATCAGTATCAAATATGAAAAAAGGGACATCATTACATACCCTACAGAAAGTAAAGACAAATAAAAGGATATTTTAAAAAATCTATACTTTGCTCGCTTGTGCAAGTGCATGTGTGTGTGTGTGTGTGTGTGTGTGTGTGTTTGTCATGTGTTTTTCCTTCCTCTGAATTAAAAGGATAAAATATAAACATCTATGGTCCAAGGTCAAAAAAACTGTATGCTAACATTTAATAATTTAGATGAAATGGATAAAATCCTAGAAAAACACACCTTACCAAAAGTGACACAAGAAGAAAAATAAAATCAGAGCGCATATATATATATATATATATATATATATATATATATATATATATAAAACCTTCCCTTAAAGAAATCTTCAGGCTCAGTTGGCTAGCAGTGAATTCTTCTTACCATTTAAGGAAGAAATAGCACCAATCTTAAAATCTTCTAAAGAATTAAAAACTGAAAATAGTCTGCAATTCAATACTAACAAATTGAATCCAAGTGCTATTTTTTTAAGGTTAATACATAATGATCAAATTGAGTTTCTTGCAGGAATAAAAAGATAATTTGACGGTTGAAAAATCAATCAACAAAATTCACCACATGTACAAAATAAAGGGGAAAACTCATATGGTCATTAATAGGTTTTCTTAAATGAGATACCATAGTTATTTAAACCACCATAAATAATGCCTAGCATCTAACAAGTACATACTCAAAATTATATTAGTTTGTTTTCTTTCCTTTCTGTTCCCATGATTGTCTTCTTCTGATGCCACTCACATTAATAGGCTAAACTCTACAGGAGATCAACTATGATCATTTTCTTTTAATCCTCAGTCAAACACTACATTTTCCCATTGGCAATGAAATAAATTCCAAAGTCCTTATCCTGTCACTCAAATTGCTCCACAGTATGGCTCAACTTATCTTTTCTGCTTTTTTCTCAAGATTCCACCAAGTATTTTATATATTCTGATTTGCTCTCAGTTGAAAAGAGCGTTGGAACCAATGACGAATTCACTGTAGAGAATTTGGTGGGTACATCATCCTTTATATCTTCCATTGTTCCCCATATAAATATTCACATAAATAAATTTTCTTGAAGAACTGTCATGCTTACTCCAATTGTGAAATGAGACCTAAGTAATTAACCAGTTTTCCTTTTCATATTGGTCACTAGAAATTTAAAAGTCCTATTCAAATCTAGTGACTGTGTAGGATTTTAGATCTTTCCTGGCTGTGTCTATTTCCCTTCTCGTCAATCCCCTCTCTCCAAAGTAGGTGTTGAACTTTTGTTATGATATGTATTTTCAATCTTCCCATTATTTTCCCTTTTAAATTATTTATGACAATAAGTCTCTTGTAAATGGTCTATATCCCTTATAGAATGAAGTAGGTATGAAAATATCAAATTACAGTCTGGAAGAACATATTTTAAACTTTCAAATCTCTGTGCCTTTCTTCTTGATTTTTTTTTTTCTTAACCTAAATTATTCCCACATCACTATCACCACCCCATCACCTAAAATGTTTTAATCTCTTTACTCCAATGATCAAAATTGTATCCTTCCTTCAGTGCTCACCTTGAACGTTGGCTTTCTCATGGAATTTTCCTCACTCCCACTGAGTGAGTACAACTTATACAAAGTTCACTTTCAAGTAACAGAAAACCTGACTCAAACTTGCTGAACTTCTCTTACTCTGAGCTCCTCCATGTGTTGACGTTTTCCTAAGGCAGCTGGGATGTTGAGATGACTACAGCAGTACCAGGCATCACATCAGTCATGGCAACATGCAAAAGAAAAAAAAAGGGATCCATTCCCTCTCTTGCTATAGGGTAAGGATACATTTCCCAGAAGTCCTCCCCCACAATCATTATTGGCCAGAGTTGGGGCATAACCATTCCTAAACTATGCACAGGAGAGAATAATGGAATTCCCATGATTGGCTTAGACTAATCAACTTAAATCCTCTGAGGCTAGGCATGAACTCAGTTCCCCTGGAACCCATGATTATGTGGAGAACAGTGGATACTAAACAAAATCAAAGATTTGTTAGAAAAAAAAAACAGGGAGATGAATATTGGGTAGACTAATGGTGGATTCTGTCATTGTGATCTCTCCCTCCCAGAATTCTTGGGGCATTTTGTTTATACCTGTCATAACTCACCTTATGTTTTCTGTGTTATAGTTACCTGTGTACCTATTTCATTTCTACTTCCTACCAGCATTAAGTTCTTTGAGGACAGCACTTTGAGGTTGCCCCACCTAGCAACCTGAAGAAGGGTTGGCCATATTAGGCACTCAGTAAGTGTAGGTTCAGTTAAATTCCTCATTTTCCTCCTAAACAGCCTCGGCATAAAAACTGTGCCTCTTTGGATTTGTGTCCATAGCAGATACTTTTTTTTTTAATTTTATGAATTTTTAGAATTTTATTTATTTTTTTATACAGCAGGTTCTTATTAGTTATCCAGTTTATACATATTAGTGTAAATATGTCATAGCAGATACTTTTGCGTAGCTTCATGCTTTGACTTGGAGTGCCTGCCTTCTATTAATTACCACCTACTGGTCCACACTTGTAAAGAGGCTGCTCATTCTACCTTGGGTGGAGTGAGTCCTGTGCATTGATTTTCCTGTAGGAAATGAATCCCTCATTTGTCAACATGCACTCACTCACCTGGTTCCCCTTCTGATCCATTTGCAGAATGGCTGGCAGGGACTGGGTGCAAACTGAGGCTAAAGGACAAAGCTTTTCTCTGTGCAAAGATGATTGACTCACACCTGGATCAAACTCGTGGCCCAAGCCTCATTAGCACTATATTCTAATCCTGCAGAGAGTTCCCAGCCAGACCTAAGAGCAGCAAGAACAGCAGACACTGTGCCCTACAGAGGCCAGACCCAGCCAAGAGGAGCCGGGGAACATCTGGTAGACTATAGGGTAGCTACAAAATATTCAGTGTTTAAAGAAAGAACTCCCCCCAACCTTGCCAGGCCCCAGAGATATAGCATTTGAAGAAAGATGTCTCCTCACTCAGAGCTGCTCTCTTTCCACCCACCCTGGCAGCAACAGTAAAACTTAAATAATTCCAGTGGTCCTTTTCCTCCTACAGCATGAATACAATCTGAGTATGAACAGGCTGTTGTTTCCAGGATTCAATGAAATATTTTATTTATTTCAATTAGAAATCATCCTAATCAGCTCATTTGAAAATGTATACCCTGGAATGCACAAACACCGCTCTATTCCCTATAATGGAAGAAAAGATACATTGTCATGTGGAAGAGAGGTGAAACAAAAAAAATTTCCTAGTTAAATTCCTGAGAAGCAAACCTGACCAAATTTCCAGCAACTGCTCTGACTAAAAATACCACTGATTCCATGTTAAAGATCCTGGAGCACTTTTATTCATTAATGTCTGACCAGCTGATAGGGGCTAGTAATCATTATACATTCCCTAAAAGTGTTTGGGGACTCACAAAAAGCAGGAAAATCCTCTGGGATGCCCACCCAAAAGGATCATTTCTGGGAATGTCAGACTTGAATCGGGATCATAAAACTTGTTTATGAATTTGGAGTTTAAATCTACACCACTCCCTTCAGCACATCTCTCTGAATTTGAAGATGTCTGTTTTCTTCGATCCAACACAATATAGGAAGCCAGAGCATGCTAAATTGTTTCAAGGTGGTACTGTCAAACAGGACTGAGGGGGCATCACCAATCTGTTTTCCTACTTTGACTTCCTTGTATTGTACTTCAAGTTTTCTAATTTTACTTCTAGACAAGAAAGATTCAGATAAAAGACCTAAAGCAAAACATAAGAAATTAAAAAAGAGAGTTGGGGGAAGAGGAATTCTTTCAGGTAGCTAATATGTGTGTGTTTTTGAAAAATAGTATGTTCCCTCTGCTAGAGTTGAAACTATGAAATCTAGGTACCAATATTCTAATGAAAAATGAATGAATGAATGAATGAGAAAATGAATATAGTTTAGGCTCTAACTGGTGCTTTGACATTAGATAAGTTACTTAGCCTCTCTGAGTCTCAGTTTCAAAATTTGGGGAGAGCAAGAGTTTCTTCTTTGTAACATAAGGGGGACTAGGTGTGATAACCTGTGCACTGTGTTAACACAATGCTTAATACATTGTAATAAACCAAGAAACATCCATCACTATGATTATTATAATAGTTGGGCTTCCTGTTTCCATGGTAATAGGGCTCTGTACATGGAAAAGGAATGAAGGGATAAGATATAGCAACTTTAAACCTCCTGACCACAAAGAAAGGTCTTGAAGACCGAATCATCCTCAGTAAAATGTTATTCCATACCAGGGAGACATTATTAACTGTGTCATAGCAAAAAAGAATGCTGCCAGCCATGAGGACACCCAGATAACCACTGAAGACAGCAAGTAGCCAGTCAACATCTCAATATCTTGATAGACCGACTTAACCAAAAGCAGAATCCACTGGCCAGAGGTCAAACAGCAAGTTACTATAGCCTGACTGAGGAAAAAGAATCTCCACAATCAGCCATCTGCTGAATGTCATAGTGCTTGACTCCGAAGCCCCAACTAGAGAACCGGTCTGAGGACAGTTAAAAGGATACTTGATTTTCAATTTGCCCAAAGCCAACATTTGGGGAAGAATCCTAGTCTCTCTCTTTTCTCTCACACTCCCGTCTCTTTTTAATACACCTGCTTTTATTTACTCGTCTTCCAAACCCTGCCATACACCACAGATCAGACACACACATACGCACTCTAAAAATAGCTAACATTTGCATACCGCTTACCATGCGCTAGGTACAATCCTAAATGTTGTATGACTATCAATTAATTTAATTATCAGATCTTTGAGGTAGGTACCATTTATAGCCCTATTTTTACCTAATAAAACTGAGGTACAGAGAGTTGAATTAGCTTGCCTAAGGTCACAGAAGTGATAAAATGCAAAGCCGCTATTGAAAGGAAGACAGTCCGGCTCCAGAGTCTGTGATCTTAATATGACCACTGTTGGATGAAATATGAAGTAAATATTTCAAATATTCAGAACTCATTTAAAAAATATTCATTTAGGCCTGCAAAAATTAGGTTAAAAAAAAAGTCTTCAACCTCAAAGATTTTAGAGTCTGGCAGATATGATAACTGCATACCTAAATGACTATAATGCAAAGTAACAAGTGCTAAGTAACAGTGATATGGGATTTCAGGAAAGACGAAATTACTCCTGTCTTGGATAAGAAAAGTCAAGATTTGAGTTAGGGCCTGAAGAGGGTAAAATTTAAATATTGAGAGATGTCATGAAAAGACATTGTAAGACTGCTATTTTTATTCATAGCTGACATTAGAATCACCTGAGAATGTTTTTTTAAAATACTGATGCTTGAATTAATATTGATTAAAAATACTGATGCCTGAAAGGGTTAGTGTCAGGGTGATAACATGTGAAAAAGATTCCACCAGCCATTGCTGGCTTTGAAGATGCAAGGAAGCCACAGTAATGCAGGCAGCCTCTAGAAGCTGGAAAGGTCAAGGAAACATTTTCCTCTAGGGCCTCCTGAGAAGAATGCAGCTCTACCGAGATTTTGAGTTTAGCCTGTGAGACCCATCTTGGACTCCTAATCTCCAAAATTGTAAACTAATAAATGTGTGTTGTTTTTAAAAAATACTGATGCCTGAGGTGTCACTACATATTCACTAGAATGGCTAAAGTTAAAAAAAAATTGCCAAGTGTTGGTAAGGGTGTGGAACAAATGGACCTCTCACACACTGCTGGTGGGAATGGAAATGGTATAAGCCTCTCTGAGAAGAATATGGCAGTATCTATAAAGGTAAACACAGACTCACGACATGACCCAGAAACCTCACTCCTGGAAAAATAAAAACATGTATCCATACAAAGACTTGTGGCCAATATCCCTAGGAATATTAATCATAATAACCAAATAACTGGAAACAGCTATACTCTCCATCAACTGGTAAAAAGAGAACTAAATTGTGGCTTATCCTATACTATGAAATTCTACTCAGCAATAAAAAGGGGCAACATGGAGGAGTCTCAAAAACATAAGTATGTGATAAGTAGAAATAGTCACACCTAAGTGAATACACGCTCTGTGATTCCATTTATATGAAATTCTAGAAAAGGCAAAACGTTGGTGACAGAAAGCAGATCAGTGGTTGCCAGGGGTCAGGTATCAGTGGCAGGGGGATCAACCACAAAGGGCACAGAGAAACTTAGGGAGATAGAGCTGTTCTAAATATTGATTGTGCTGAAGGTTACACCACTATATACAACTAACACATTTCATCAGGCTGTATAGTTAAATGGATGAATTTTATTGTACATAAATTATACTTCGGTTAGGTGACACCACAGCATAGATGAATTAAATCAGCACCTCTGAAAGGTCTGGGCATCAATATTTCTTAAAGCTCCCAGGAACTTCTAATACGCAGCCAGAGTGAAGAGAAGAGCTGCTACTCTAGGAAAAAGAAACGTTGGGCTCAAATGTATGTACAAAAATAAATAATGTTATTTTATAATTTTTTTTAATTTTTAAAAGCAATAAAACTGGACATCTTCAGGGAACAAAGTAACTAGAGCACAGAGTCTACAAATACGAATAGAGCAAATTAGTCTAGAAATACAACTTGGGAAAGATCATGGGAGGCCATGTTTTTTCATAGTGAAAAAATGTTCCAGACTATCCATCAGAAAGCAAATTTTTCCCTGAAAACTTGTAGAGAAAATATTCTCAATTTTTAGAAGTAAAAATATTATTAATATTCATATATCTGCAAAATATTATTATTGTTATTGATAATAAATATTCACTTGGACTGTATTGTGTCCACGCTAAGGATGATAGTCAAGAAGAGAACTGATTATTGTATCACTTTTGATCTTGAGCAAGTTTTCTATTTTTAACCTCAGTAAACTTCTGTTTACTAACCTGTAAAATCAAGTGTTAAGCTAAAGGATTTCACAGCCTCCTTCCAGCTCCATTTCTTCACATGCAAAGGAATTTAACCCAGGAAACAATGCCATATTGAAAATAATGGAGCCGGGTCTCAAGGAACCTGGATCTGGAAACCAGTCAAGACACATGACTGTTATTCTTTCCTTCTTTTTTCTTCAGGGGCCATACGGTGCCTGTCCTTCCATCTGCTTGCTTCTCCTTGTTCTATAGACTCATGTTTTCTGCTCACTTATCTTGTTTGAGCTCAAAATGCCAGCTTCAGCTCCCAGGTCTACAAGATCTTTCAGATTCGTTTCCAAAATTTGAGAAAGAATTTTATCTCTGATTCCAACCTAAAGATGGCCCCTACCCTTTTGGGTCCAGTATCAATTCCTGATGCATTCATATCTGGTGGGGTTTTGTTTCTGGGGGTGGGGTTGGGAAGCAGGGAGAATTTAATACTTACAACTGTTCTTTCCTATGCAAGACAGGCAATGAATCTAGCTAATACCTTAGCAATCTAGTCATTTATTTTTTACTTTGCAGTGTTAATCATGGATCCTGCTATCTTTGAGGGTCCTCTGCTTTTATTATCTGAATATAAGTTCTGGAGATGTGTGTCGTTTGTGTGTATGCTTCAGGCAACATTCTTATACTGTTTACTGCAATTTCTTCTGAAATCAATGATCAATTTATTGAACATTTTAGAACTATAAAGTTTTCCCAAATATTAGATATGCATTTCCTCAAAAAAAGGTATTGTTTTTATATCTAACAAGAAAGAAATTTTTTGTGCCTGGCTGTCTGATTATATCAGCAACTCTTTGATTTGAGTAGCAAAATCCCAAGAAAGTAGTAATTACACGTCTTAAACATAGTTGATAATGTTGGAGGTGACTTCTGATAGTTTGATACTTAAAATAGCCATAACTTGAGAATACTGAAAATGAACAAAGATTTGTAGTTTAAAAATCAGAACTTAGTTCTACTATTATGTGTGCAACATGTACAGTAATTTTATATGCTTATATGCATATACACATAGTTTCATGTGTATGGTTAAGATCATTATAGAGTATATGCTTGGTCTCTTAGCTAACCCTTTTTGTTGTCTTTATACAGTTAAAGAACCCCTTCCAGCACCAGGAAGAGAACTTACTGTGCTACCTACTGTGTACACCTGTCCGTCTGGGTCCACTTCTCTGCGTCTGTCTCTCTCCTTCTCTTTCTGCTTGTTTCAGAAGTAACTCAAAAATTCTCCCTGGCATTTCCATGCTAATGCAGTTTTCCATGGCAGCATTTAAGCTTTCCTTGAGGGTAGATTATGCTCCCATGTGAAACAGATCAAATCTTTTGGGCCATTAACCATTCTTCAGGCTGTAATGCAGCACTGCCAGTATGAAATATAAAATTGTTCATTAGAAACCAGTAAGAAAAAAAAAATTCCCCAATAGACTGAATTAAAAGCCTAGCATCTCTAGATTGCATGCGTCATCACAGCACCAGCAGCTGCTTCCTTAGGCACTGGCAGAATAGTAAATCTGAGGGTGTAGCTATTCATCTACAGCATGGTTAGGAGGAAGCCAGGAAAGAACAGAATAACACAGGGTGAAAAATGGGTTGCTGATTAGCAAAGGCTACTGTTTAACTCCAAACATTATGGCAATATAATCATCCTCCATCACTGTACAAGGGAAACTCAGTATTGCCCTAATTACTTTGCTCTTTTTATTCCCAACCCAACATTACATCCAACAAATGAATAGGCAGACCATTCACTTATTATATACATAAATTTATATTATCTAAGATGGCATATGTACTTTGATCTTGTAAAGAGGATTACGGGAATTGACATAAGTTTTTCATCTAAGTCTCCAAAGTTCTAGCCCAGGACACAGGGTTAAGCCATTACTCTTAAAATCAGCTCTGGCTCTGACTATTCCAGTGGGGGCAAAAGATATGAATTTTTAAAACTATTCCCCCAAATCTACAGCCAGTGGAAAGTTTATTCATCAGAGAAGGAACTGACTGACTTGACTTTGAGGTGATACTTCTTCTAGGAAGGATCCTTTAGGAATCCCCAAAGTCTGGCCTCTAGAATTTTCCAATAGACATTTTTTATCTCATAAATTTATATTTTTTATCTTATAAATCTATAAGGTCCCAAATGTTTTTGCTCATTTAGGTTTATAATAGTTGTCAAACTAAATATCCTGCACTAGTCCGCTTAGGAAGTATGTTATTTTTTTTTTTTTTCACTGAATTCTACAAAAATTTAAGGAGGAAGTATGTTATTTTACCTAACAAGAATATTATGTTTCATTTTATTTTGATATGATGATAATGAAAGGAAAAGTAAAAGTAGTGGTCATCCTTTAACCTTGATGGAACCAGAAGGAAGCCACTGTGTCAGTGAAAGATTAATGGATTAGAACTGGAACCCTGGTGATTCTCATTTCAAGAAAATAACCCATTCAGTATTTCTCTTCTGAAAAACACCATTTTATCTTCTTATTCATTGATGAATATGTAGATAGTCAAAACGAAACAAAAATCTCCTATAATTCCAGTGAACAGAGATAACGTTAGTAATACATTAGGATATCTTTCCAAATATATCTGCAATAGTATATATAATTATACTTATATAACATACATAGTATGTATTCTTTGTAGCTGGGCTGAGGATATTAATTAATATATAGATCCAGAGTACATGCAAGTGCATGAAGAACTCAGCACCGCTCCCTTCTTTGCTGTTAACACCACAGCAGGCCAGGGCAAAACACGAATATGATTTACTTTCTCCAACACAGCTTTCCCTGCTTCAAAAGTGTGAATTCTCTCTTTCAAGCTTGGAAATTCAGTACCTTTTCTGGTAAAAGTCATCACCATGGAAAGAGTAAAAATAAAGAAGAAATCCAAAACAAAATAAAGCCCCAAAAGTTAGGCATAGGCTTAGGGGATAGTTTTCTTCATCTAAAACTATCAATCAAGATGTTAAGCACTCATATCACATTTCTATCAAACTCACGTGAAACCTGGCACTTCCGAGCCTTGCTCCTCTCACAGTCATTTGCTCCTGCTCCCTGTCAAACAGTTTTCAGCTTCATGGCAGCGACATCTGTACCTCCAGATGTTAGTGTGTTTTATCAGGCCCTTCTCAGCCATTTTGATCAGGGTACACGCACACAAATTATACCATAAATCTTCTCATGCTTCATATACTATATCAAATAAGTAAAACCAGCAAATTTACGCAGAGCTACAGTAAATCTAGGAAATGTAACTTGAGATGTAACACACTATTTATAAGGATGTGCTATTATTCTTAATCCCTCAATTAATACCAGCTAGCACTACTGTACAGATTTATTACGGACCATATGCTCCTTAATTATCATCGTCTCCCAAAGTTACCACTCTGCACATCTGCAGCCAATGTGGGCTGCTGTTCCTCTGTCCCTGCCTCAGCAGGATCTGATAACCATTTTTCAGCTGGACAAATTGAAGAAGAGTCAACCCCAACAATGGCTCAGAAGAATAATAAAAATAAAATAAAAGGAAAGGGAAACAAACAGTGTTTCAGGGAGAACACTGAGGATGGGGGAGATCCATTGTCAGTGATGTACCTCATCTGTTCAGGTTCATATTAGCTGAGACGTTTTTAAATTGTAGACTGTTAATGTTCCGCCTCCAAAATCTGGCTGTTGCTAATGGAATTAAAGAGGAGTTCTCCTCTCTCGAAGCAAAGGAGATTGAATGCACAGAGTGTGCAAACAGTACCATTGTTCTCAGATCAAGATGTGTCTTGCTGATTTAAAATCTTTTGGCCTGCAGAATTGGGGGAGACATAACTCACAGGGACTTGGATTAAGTTTTTAAAGATTTACACTACAATTTTCAATGAAGTTCTAGTTAATTAAGCATCTCTGTACATCACAAAGGAACAGTTTTTATAAACTGTTTTCACCTTTATTGGAGTTTAACATTCTTAAGGTCATACATCTCTTTCCTCCGGTAGATGCAAGAGGCATATGTACCAAGGCAAATGCCTCCTGAAATATTGTAGGCCTGATTAAAAGATGGCAAGCTTTAGCAGAAAGATAACTGGTTTGTGAATCTGGTGGCAGATGTTGGGAAAGTCACCTAACCTACAGTTTTTCATTTGTGTTACAGAGGGCTTAAGCTAGGTGAACCTCGAGGTTACCCCATCCCTAAATTAGTGACACTAATGCATTAGCACTGAATTCAAAAGAGTTACAGTCACTTGCATTTTAGCCATCCAGGGAGCTTGATGACTATTTTTAGTCCTATTCTATCTCAATAGAAATTAAGATCTCAAGAATCCATTTATTCACCAAATATCATACAATCAGAATCACTTTGAGGTTCAGTATTTTGCTTTGGAAATTTTCATGTTAATTCCCAAAAATGTCTTTAAAAATTTTTCACAACTAAAGCTTTCAAGTATTTATTTACAGAAATAAATAGAGCTCAGAATACTCAAGAAAAATCTAGAAGATGAAGAACAGCAGAGCTGCAGGACTTGCTACCAGAGTTCAAGGCTTATTATAAAGCAAAGATAGCTAAGACAGTGAGGTTTCAGCCCAAGAATAGACAAGTAAACCAAAAAGACAGGATGGAGAGCCAAGAAACAGACCCACCCCGATCCAGTCACCTGGTTTATAATAAAGGTCACTGCAATCCAGTGGGGACAGGATAGTCTCTTCAATAAATGGGAAAAAATGAAATTTGACCGCTACCTCACACCATGCACAGTAATTAGTTTGAGGTGAATTACAGACCTAAATGTAAAAGGTATCTAATAAACTTTCTGAAAAAAAAAAACAGAGGAGAATATCTTCAAGATCTTGAGACAGGAAAATATTTCTTAAACTAGTAAAGGAAGAGTTAGCCATAAGAAAAAAGATAAATAAATTGCTGTGCATGAAATTTAAAACTTCCACTCTTTGAAAAGCACCATTTAAAAAATGAAACAACAAGCCACAGACCGGAAAAAAATAATTGCTGTACATGTATCCAAGAAATGACTCATTTAGAATATGTAAAGAACTAGAAATCAATAAGAAAAAGACAGACAACCCAAATTTATTTTAAATGGAGGAAACACTTGATCAGGCACTTTACAAAAGTGAAGTATACAGCCAATAAACATAAAAAGAAGCTCAACATTCTTGGTCAGCTGAAAAAATGCAAATTAAAACCACAGTGAAATACTACCACACATCATCCAAAATGGTGAAAAGTAAAAGGATCTACCCTGTAAGAGCAAATGTAGTGACAACGTGGAACTCTCGTATATGGCTGATGGGAATGTAAATTGAAGTAGCCCCTTGGGGAAACTTTTAGCCCATCTACTAAATCTAAACACGGGTTTATCCTGTGACCCAACAGTTCCACTCCTGGGCTATGTCCACCTAAAACATTTATAACAATATTCATAGCAGCATTATTTATAATAGCTAAAACCTGGAAACAACCCAAGTTTCCATCAACAAAAGAATGAATAACTAAATTGTAATATAGTCATACAATGAAATAATTCACAGCAGTGAAAAAGAACAAACTGTTGCTTCATACCAGAACATGACTACAATCTCATTAAAATAATGTTGGGCAGAAAAGAAGCCTGACACGGAAGAGTATATATTATATGATTATACTTATATATAGTTCAAAAACAGGCAATGGTAAATAATATATGGTGGTAAAGAACAAAATAGTGGTTATCTCCGGAATGGGGGAGAGAGTGAGGGCTGAGCGGAGGGCTGGAAACCTCCTGGAGATCTGGGTGGTGATTACATGCATATAAAATTGTCTTCTTGTGATCTATACACTTTACTGTTTGTAAGTGATATCTCAACAGAAAAGAAAATGTATGTGTGTATACCTATGTGTATGTATCCATCTTCCAGAAAACAAAAGTGAGATTATAATCTATGGGTATCATAATTTTTGTTCATATTTTTAGTACATTTAAAATATTTTTCTGAATGTAAATTAGAAACCCTCAAGATAAAAAATTGAGTTTCCTCTGTAGATGAACATATTCTTCCTTGGACAGATTCACATTCTCAAACGGAGTATTAATGTAAGGCTCTCTTCTTACTTAAGCTGGCTAAAAAGTCGTGAGGTAAAGAGAAAATTGTTTAACGTACGAGAGTGCAGGTAGGCATGTGTCGAAGTGGAAATTTGTATCATGTCAAGTGAGTAATGCATTTGCAGAAATGGAAACAGGACCAACAGTCAGTTTGAGATCATTCTTTTTCCCTGTGAACTGAAGTGCATACGGGGCTGAATTATAAAGGACCAAGACCCAGAGCACTCATGCTGCTCCCCAAACAGAAGTGAGATCCACCAAAGACCAGAAGCCCCAGTGGGCTCCCCTGTCCTGAAGCTTAGATTCAGAAGAAACTGACACTTACCATTTACTATTTTTCTTTAAAGCAGGCTTTAAAAAAAGTCACACTTTGCTGCCTCAATTTTCTCTTCTATATGACTTTGATGCACACCAAAAATGGTACAAAAATGGCTCCCAAGTCTCAGCTTCCCATTTCCTAGACCAAATGGACAAAGCTTTCAAACAAGGAGTGAGAAGATGACTTACCTCCAGTCTTCCTCTCTGTCTAGAATATCAGTTCTCATCCACAGCAGCCCCTCAGACTCAGGTGGTGAGAGCAGATATAAAATGACTCACAGAAATGCATTGTTATAAGCAAAGAATCAAAGTTGCTTTTTAAGAAGGTAGTTTTAAGTAGTAACATTTCCATTTTAAAGTTGAAAAAAATGGCGGTTGAGTGGTTGATAACTTGCCGTAGGGCACAAAACTAGAGAGAAGTAACCTTTTTTATCATTAACTGTCTCTTCATGAGAGTGTATTGTGCAGGAAAACACTCACACACTTGTGCCGTGGAATGATGGCTCATCTGTTACACACATCAGACCTCCTCATCAAGTTATCACGAGCTCAAGGTCTTATTTTCAAAGAATAGGTAAATTCACCTCCATGGCACTATATTCAATCAGCCATTTTTTAACTAGGAAACTGCAATCACATATTAAAATGTTGTGGTCACACACCTTAGGTAGAACAAATTCTCAGGCACTGGAAATTGCCTGACAGGACTTTTGGCTCAGAAAAGTGATATTCAAGGTCTATGGAAGCAAAAATAGCTACAGAGCTATGATATATAAGAATATTACACTTTTTACAATGTTCCTCAAGAGGCATGAAAATGAACATGTAACCACTCTGATATTGCCTACATCCCTTTTTGTGTTATCTACATAGGTGTTTTCTTGTTGGAACTTAGACAGTCCTTCTTAAGAAACTTACTTTGTGTCAGAGCCAACAGAGAGGCAATTATAACCAACTATTTAAATATGACAATTAACTTCCTGACTAAACAAAATAACACCTATTTCTGAATAGAAACAATTATTTTAAATCAGTAGGAAATACCATGTAATGTATTTATGCAGTGTAGGTAGTTGACCCAGCCAAAACTATGTGTCATTGGAACAAGGATAACTGCTCGTGTAAAGTTGTTTTCTATACATCTTAATTGTGCTGATTTCCCTCACTGAAATCTTTGTTTAATTCATTCTAGAACTTCATAAGCATAATTAGCTCAGAAAGATACAAACTCACAGAACATAAGACTTAAAACAGATTCAGAGAGGACCTAATCCGATTCCCTCCTTTTATACATGAGGTCCAGAGAAGTGATATGGTCAAGTTCACAGAGCTCCCATTCCAAAATCTTCTATTGTGAATACAATCTAACAAATCCAGAAACCTTCCCTATTTGATTTGTGACTCTCTAGACTGACCCTGATAAACACTAGTTTTAGAAAATCAAAGTTCTTTTTAAAGGTCAACTTTCAAATATAAACAAAAGAGGTTCTTTCATACCCATATAATTTACTATTTAAAACTAAGGTCTGAGCTCCTTGACTTGTTTCTAACTATATGGAAATTACTACTGACAACTTTGAAGAAACTGGGAAAGCAAAATGAAAACATCCTCACAATTCTAACATCTTAGAATGCCCACTAGATGTTGTCAGGGAATCATGCCAACTCGATGCGGAGTAAACAGCAGTGTCTGCATTTATGTCATTTCTGATATCAAAAAGCTTGGGCTGTGACTAAGGCTGACAGCCCTTACTACCTACCTATGAGACCCTAGGCAGGTTACATAACTTCTCTGTCCCTCAGTTTCCTCTTGTATTAAATGAAGATACTAATAACACCTGTTCCACAGGTTTTTGTATACACGTAAACACACACAAAACACATAGAACAGTGCCAGATGTACATTTTGGCTATTATCGTTCTCATTATGTTGATGATAAGATGGGGATGATGATGATGGTGTATTGTTGCACATGTAAAAAGGAAACAGTGAATAAGATTTAGTTATTTATCCTTAACTGGTCAGGAATAAATTAATTTCAATTTAAAATTTACTTCAGAATTATTTAAAAATTAATCTTGTCTTAAGTTCACCTAGGTGTGTAATCTCCACTTGCAAAGCCTAAACTCCATGCCTTAGATATCTCTGTATATAGGCTATAGTGCCTGGCAGCTTGCCTTATACATATCACCTGCTTAATAGGCATCTGTTGAATTAATGAATGAAGGTTTAAATAAACCAAGCTCAAAGGAAAAAGAGATTGCTGTCCCCGCCCCCTCACACACACATATCAACCCTGCCCAATTTATTGGAAGGTGCCCAAAGCACTGATGAGACATTTGGCTCAAGTCTTCAAAATAGTACACAGATAGATAAATGGTCTTTTTTTTCTTATAGCTTTTAATATCCTGTTCTTTATAAATGACTTTCAGACTCATTTTCTATTACAGTTATCTTCTGAAAATGTATTATACCCTAATAGCCAGGCTTCTTTCTCTGTCTCTAATCCTAGCTTTTTGGTTTGGTGCTGCTTTTTTACTTTGAGACATTAATTTAAGTATTCTGCTTGTCAGTGGATGAGTGAATGAATTATTCATTTTATTATGAAACATAAATTTTAAAGAACAGCATTATAACTTCTTTTTATATGCCCCAAATAGCAGATCATTCCAGAAGCCATTATAGCACCCTTTATCTAACAGAGGGTGCACTTTTGAAAGCTGTGTCAAACTAATATGTTTTAGTATAACTACAACTATGAAACCTTAAAAGAAGCCAGCTCAATTTAGTATCTAAATAAAAATATAAGCTACACTTCAAGTCAGAAATTAGGTAATATTGGAATTCCTTGATTACTATTACCATTAACCAGAACAAATGATTAAGGCAAAGCCAATATGGCAGTCACGGCCTCTTCTCCATAATGATAACCCAAACCCTCACTTCCCTTATCGAAATGTTATCCTCATGCATATGTGATAGATATAAACTAACAAACAGGATTAATATAAAATAAATTAATCTCAACATTAGTTACAGTTTATTCTGACTGAAGACCCTACCATACTCTGCACTTATGTATAAACATGCATATATAAATTGGACTGAATTGCACTAAATATCTATTAATATTGTATAAAGCAGTATATCTAAAGTTTCTGATTTTGAAGATCACTGTTAGACATTAATATTTTAAAGCTGTGTCTCCATAACCAAGCATTTTTAACACCGTCTATTAACTATTGTTTTTTCCCTTATGCTATAGTCTCTGCTCAACATAATGACAAAAACAATTTTTTAATGTGTTATTATAAACTCCTGCCTACATACCCCCTTTCCCAAACTTATCTCATTTGTTGTTAAGAGCAGCGAGGTTTAGCTGACTGACATCCTGTTAGACTCAACAGATAATATGCATATTACTTTCTGACCCATCTTTATTTTTAAAAATTAATAAAAAGGAACATGAAAGATAATCATTACAGACTAAGGAACAGTCATTACAATGGAGGAGATAGATTTACTCAATGACAGAGAAGTGAATGAACCTAGGCAGTTAAGACTATTGAGGAGCATGAAAAGCCTTACTGATTATTTTAATTTCCTAAACTCTTTAGTGTTCTGAAAGGCTCTTTAAAACTTCATATTCTTTCACATTTGTCTGTCGCTATTATCTTGTCCAAAGCTCTCACTCACCTTCATGCTACCGAGAAAGACCGTTAGCATCAAACTGGCAAGATTTAATCAGAGTTTATTGCCTCAGATAAAAACACTGCCACATTTTTTATCTTTTTATTAAATTTACAAACTTGGGCACCCACATTAGGGATCAAAAGGTGATTGCCTGTTTCCTCTACCGGAATACAATGTTATAATTCTCATATAGTAAAAAGCCCTTTCTTTTGGTTTGGTAAAGAGAAATGAGGTTTTTTTTTTTTTATTGAAGCAGGGCCCAAGAACTTTCCTTGAGATTATATTCAGGATGATAATTTCTTTAACAAAAAAAAAAAAAAAAGAGAGAGAGAGAAAGGATGAATTTAAACATCTGGCCCTCGCACGTGGATATATTACAAAAGAAAAGTAAGTACTATATTCTTGGAGTACAGCAATAATACTGCTGATTCAGAAGTCAGACAGTAGGAGAATTTTAGGGTACCCATGTCTACACAGATACATGATAACAAAAATTAGAACTTTCCTTAACAAGGTTTAATTTTAGCCCAGTTTTAGATCTCAAAGAAAAGTGTAACTTCTCCCGCCAAAAATATTTTTTACTTTATAATGACTATCAACTTCCACTTTTGAGATTAGATGGTTAGATGTTCTGATTTGGAAACGGATTCCAAAACTACTGGGAGTATCCATTAACAGTCCACCAGCACCATGGTAGGCACTCGCCAAAAGAAAGCAAGATATGAATGTCATTAAAATTACATTTAGTAAATATTAACAATGTTTCTTAATTATAAGGAAATTACAAGTATGTAAAGGTAACTGCTATTTTTCTATATCATCTCTTAATAATAACCACCATTTGTTGAGCCCATTAGATGCCAGGAACATTACATACATTAACCAAATAAGATAGACATTACTCTGTGTGTGTGTGTGTGTGTGTGTGTGTGTATAAATGGAAAACAAGGGCAGAAAATTGTCCGAGGCCACAGATAATTACTCAGCATGCAGTAAACTAGGATTCAAACAGGTTTCTCTAACTCCAAGACCACACCATCTTGTTTTGTCACTTGCTTCTAATGAATCAAAAATTGTTCAGCCTGAGGTAGCTCTTCAAAGTTGGTTGAATAGCTCACTATGTGTAATTCACGAGTGCCCTGCCTTACTTCCAAAGTTGTATATAAAAGCTTACATGTTCTTGAAAATAAGGTATTCTATATATAAAATTTCAGAAATGCTAGCCACATGTGCCTCAAGAATACATCATATATTTTATAGTTGAATCATAGCACATTCTTAAACTGGAAGCAACATATCCAGATAGTTTTACATTATAAATCCAAAAATCTACAAAGACATATAGATCATTTATTTTACCAGCTGCTGCATGTGCATAATACCACACTGTACTACCAAATAAGCTATTAGACTATGCATATTTTTGGAATCTTAATATTTTTGAGCCTTCATATAATTCCTTCTGATAAGGCAGATTTAAATTTTTTTGCAAATATACAAAAACTTATATATTCAAATGACGGTTGTTCTTCAACAATGTAATCTTAGAGGACTTTCGTGTATATTCTTGTATACCAAATGATTTGTAGAGCTCGTCTTTAAAAATTAACTTCAGAGATGATTAACCACAGACCTACCCTCCTGACTTTATACTTATAACTGCTTTGGGACAGCAACGGCTTCATCCATCCAAATATTATTACCCTGTCTTATTCAACAGGCCTGAATTTTAAATATATTTGGCTGATTTCAAGAAGAAAATCTTTCTCCACAATATTCTCCATACTACTCAGAATATTCAAGAGAATGTGTGATAGGCTTGGAAAGGAAATCCAAGACTGTATTCATTGGAATAAGAGATCTTCTCAAGATGACAACTTCCAAAGGAACAAAAATTGGAGGTATGTAGCAACATTAAAAAAATAATTTGTATGACTTTATTTGTCACATCTCATGATACCTTAAGAGACTTTGGTTAATGAAATTTATGCAGTTCAAATTTATCTTCCTGAAAAGGAACGAGTGTGGGAAAAAAAATCATTCCAAAGTCATTTTCAAATTAGATATGAAAAGAACTATCATTAATTTCTAGAAATTGTACAATCAGACTTCTAGATTTAATAAACAAAAATCAAAAATTGTATAGAATTTGTGAACTCTGGAACTGGTTGGAGCAAGGGTGACCTGACAGATAATGTTCATGGGAAAAGGCAACCTATGATTAGAAATTGTGGATAATCAAAAATTACCTGACTGTGAGAACACAGCCTTAACATCATCTAGGTTGTCCTATTCTGATGAATTCCACTGACCCGCAGCATATGGTTTTGATAAATCTAAATACCCAGGAAGTTTAAACCCCGATACTTATTCATGATTTCTCAGCTTTGAACCCTCATGATCACCTTATTCTTCTACACATACTTCCCAGTTTTATACTTTGGCATACTATTTTCTAGGACAGTAACGATGAGACCCATGTTATGTGCTTCCATAGTACACTATACATTATAGAACCTCACACACTTTGAATAATTACTTATGTAACATCCCCAAAGGGTAAATCTATTTTTCATCCGTAAATGCAAAACCCAGATCTAATTGGCTTTCCGTTACATCTCCAGTGCCTAGCAAGGTGCCTGGCAAATAGCAAATGAACATTGGAAGGAATAAAGGAATGAAGGAAAGAATGCAGGGAGTAAGTGATTTTATTCTCTGTAGAGTAGACCTTGATGCATAGTACAAGTAAATGTCTTTAAACTGGCAATACAATTTTTTTTTATCGATGAGTATATTGCTTAAGCTTTAAGTATTTTACTGATAGTTTATTAAATATACATTTACTATTTTCATTTCTCTTACTCTTATCCCATCTCTTTCAGATAATGACCAAAAAATTCTCATAGTCCTTTTATTGATAAGAAACACACACTTACACACACACACACACACACACACACACACACTTTTAAACAAAAGACTAAAAAAAGAAAAGTCTGTCAGAAAATCTCATAAGTTCTGGGGAAATAACACATTTCAACAAATCTTTTCACTTGATGAAGGATAGTTACTTTGAAAGGGAAAGTTTGCCTTCATAAATAGATTTTAACACTAATGAGCCCACAAGAAAGGCTTAGGAATGACTGTTCTTGAAAAAGATCAAGACTATTGTCACACTGAGAAACCACATTAAGAGCTTGTTAAATGGCCTGACTTAAAATGCTATACGAGCCCGAAGTATTCATAGTATATCTTTCTGCTCCTTTACGTGCCCAGGTATTAGATAATACCATGAAGCATTCTCCCGTAAAGGAAGAGCTGAAACCTCACCTCCTTCATATGAAAGAGGCAGCCATTACTCAGCTCCAGCTACGGTTTTGCTAGAAAATTTAGGCCCACTCTTGCCAGCACATCTTGTTTTTCAAGAGAAACCAGAGATAAGATTGTTACATAAATCTCTTAAGCTTTTAGTGTTGGTAACTAATCTAAATTTTCTGGACATGGTAGAGGGCCTCTACTTCTGGTTAGGATATCGGAAATTCACAAGACAGCCTTGTTCTGGGCGGATGAAGGGAACCGGAATAGAGAATATAGAGCAAAGGGGAAACGGCTGCTATAGGGGCTGCCAGATGCCTCCTCTAATAACTGGAACAAGATGGCTAAGCTATTAAATCACAGGTTTGTTGTTGTTTTTAAGCCATCAGGGAGAAACCTAAATGAGATGATGTGCCCTTCCTAGGACAAAAGAGATGCACAGCTATTTTCATACTTGAAAAAGTAGCAGGAAAAAGAAGTATCTGCCATAGACAGCAATAAGGAGAAACCAGCCAAACTTTTCACAGTCGTGTGTGATTAGACTTCTGAGGAGCTCCAGCCATAGAACAAGTGTGCACCCATCCCACCAGCTGTGTCTTCACCAAGTACATCCAAGTGATACAGTGAAGTCTGAGAGTGGAACAGGAAAAATAAGAGAGGTCCTCTGAGGTATGCAGGACTTTCCCTGATGCAAGGGGGCAAACCCTTGGGACTGAGGGCAGGAGAGAAATGCTAAGAAAAGTTCCTTCAAGGCCTTCATCCTTCACTGATGCTTGGAAGCAGGTCTCCACAGGTGGGATCAGATCAGCAGAAGGTTGACAGACTTCGCAAAGAAAAAAAGGCTGGGAATGGGACCTGTGGGAAATACCACATGGCCTAACAAACATGTGTATGGGAAAAAAGTGAAAGCAAATAAAGATATTTCCAGACAAACAAATAGACAAGCCCAAAACCCCACTGTGGATGCCAAGTAAAACACCTAAGGGCCAGTCATGACTACCAGTGTTCAGAACTTTCCTCTAAACCATATACAATATTGTCCATAATTCTCAAAATAGCTTATTGCCAATCCTATCACTAATGAGCACATAGCCAATAAACCATTTAGCTCAAATTTACTTGTCTCATCTTCAAATTAGATTATCTGGAGACGAGATTATCTCTTCAGTGTCTGGAGCTAAAAGTAGTCATAAGAATATGATTTGACTAAGAATTTTTTTAATGACAGGGTCCCTGTTTCTTCAGTCTTCAAATCCCCAGTTCTTGGTGCATGCACAGAAGTTCCAAACAAATATTTACTGATCAGAAGAATGTAACATAATTTTATGAGAATTCTAGAGTCAATAAATTAACAAAATACTGCTTTTATTATCTAAGTCAGTTGCTCTTACCTCATTCAAGCTTTTATTTTTTTTTATAACCTCTATCATACATAGAGAAAACCACATACCAAGGAAACAATTACACTAGTTGCAAGGTCAATGGGACATGGTTCATTTCTTATCGATTTAACATCATCATATAGCGTAGGCCCGCACTGCTGATGTTTCATGGCTTTAGGGGATTCAGGCAAAACTTTCCTACATTTAGTCTCTAAACAAGTTTATAAGGGTAACGTCTACTTGCAAAATTGGAGCTGGAAGAATTAAAAATGAGTTGAAAATATCACCCATTTTTAGCTGGAAATGTTCCAGAGTATCCAACAACTAGAAAACCAACTCCTAAAGACAGGTCACAGAGGAGAGCATATTCCATTGGGGGTCTCTGTAAAGCAGCTGTCATCCCATGATATATTTCAGCCAAGTAGAGGACAGCCCAGATGCATTGTGGGGTGATCAAACTCAACTTGGAGAAGCATAATGGTTAATTGGCAGCATCAATATAGCTGCAAATGCATAAAGGAGATAAAATCTCAGTTTCCTAACTATTAGAGCCTACATGTCAGAGTGAGTTTTAATTAACAGAATGCTCTAAAGGCTTCTCAGAAACAACTATAAAATATAAATAAATTGTGGTGTGTGTAAAACTTGGTGAAGAGAATTTTTTTGCCAATGTGGTAGAAAATCTAGCTTAATATTTATAGTGTTGATGGCGATTATATCTGCTCTATCTGATTTAGCAAGAAATATAATAAAAAGATCTAGGAACACTCTGTTGCAAAGATGTTGTCATAAAAAAGTCGGGCCTTAAATATTTTTACACCAACTTTAAAAAAACCGGGGAATTAAATGAAGCAAAGAAAAATCAACCTATGATGCCATTGTGAATTCAGTGTTTGTTAACCCTCCTATAAAATGAATCGTTCATAACCCTCAGGGAATAGACTATGCTAAAAATCAATGCCCAAACTTGTCACTACAGAATTTCCACGATTCTAAAGCTCTTTCTAAGAGAAAAAAAAAAAAATGGAGCATAAATTTCTGTTACATAGAGTGTTTGATAGAAAACAGATCAAAATAAATAAAGCTGAACGCTATTGACAATGATGGAGGGAGCAGAGAGCGTCACTGGGAAGTAAAAGTTAGGATCACAGAACATACCACAGAGTTATACCTCTTGGAATTACTATAATTTATAAAGCGTGAGCTCTACTGACTGCTTGAATAAGGCTGCAGAAGGAAAATTATGCCTGGCACCTACAGATGACATTGGAAAATTACTAATTAGCGTATTTTTAATCTGAAGCCCCTAGAACTGGCTTTCCTGAGAACGTGTTCTCTGAGCACAGTCATTCTTGGGTTGCTCCAGACCCTGCTTTAGGGTGATAGATGGGCTGTACTTTGGAGGTTTGCGCATCATTTTGGAGGGTAGATATAGGAAGCACTCAAGTGGGCTGTCCCAAGGGCTGTTCCTCCCTAGAGAAGCCCTATTCAGCCCCAGAGCTAAACTCACTCAGTGGTCGGACTTTCTGCAAGTAGGATCCTAAAGTTATTTTAAAATGCAGCAATCCCAGGATTTTTACAAAGATTTTTGCTTACCATTTTAATCTTTTTTATTTGTTTTTAATTGGAACTAGGGCCAAATGCCAGCTCTGACATTTACTTCCTGTGATTTTGGACAAGTATCTTAACTTCTCTATGCCTCAGTTTCCCCAACTATGATGTGATTAAAATAGTACTCATAGGTTTCTTGTGGGAATCGTAATGTCTGGCACATAATATTGATGATACAAGCATTTGCTATTTTACGGAAATGTCCAAATCAAATCTTCTTATTACTTCAATCAGCTCTGAGCCACGTAACAGAAAATGAAGTAGCTGCTAGAAATTTTTATCTAATGAGGGATACAAAAACAATTTCCAGGTAAAGATCTCTGCGAAAAAAAAATTGTGAAGAGGGCAGACAGTAATTGATAGGGGAATCCACTTGAACAAAACCACCCTTATAAGTTCAATAGGTATAAATTAACACCTACATAACATGATTTCCAAAGACATCAAGAAGTTTTCTTCTCCCTACTTTTACACCCTCCCAACCTCAAGACATACCTCTTCTCCAGGTTCATTTATATTTTAAATGCTAATAGTTAGTGGTATAATATTTTTATTCAAAAATGGCAATCATTCCTGGAGCTATTGGAGGGTAGGGTAGAGATGGTTTCACATCAAGCATTATTAGTACTTTATTCCTTAGAGTAAATGAGTATTGGTATTTCCTGAGAACCAATGTTAATAAAAACAAAGCACGCAAAGAATAGTTCTGAAAAAACTAAAGCACAGAAAGAATAGATTAAAACCTCCAAAGACAAACTTCATCTTCTTTACATTCTTGCCCTGGGCTAGCAAAGCCATCTTATTAATATAAATTCTGATGAATTATAGAACGACATTCCATAGAAGACTTTTTTTTTTTTCAAGTCCAATTTATTTATTTTATTTATTTATTTATTTTTTAACGTCTTTATTGGAGTATAATTGCTTTACAATGGTGTGTTAGTTTCTGCTGTATAACAAAGTGAATCAGTTATACATATACATATGTTCCCATATCTCTTCCCTCTTGCATCTCCCTCCCTCCCACCCTCCCTATCCCACCCCTCTAGGTGGTCACAAAGCACAGAGCTGATCTCCCTGTGTTATGCGGTTGCTTCCCACTAGCTATCTATTTTACGTTTGGTAGTGTATATATGTCCATGACACTCTCTCACTTTGTCACATCTTACCCTTCCCCCTCCCCATATCCTCAAGTCCATTCTCTAGTAGGTCTGTGTCTTTATTCCCGTCTTGCCACTAGGTTCTTCATGACCTTTTTTTGTTTTGTTTCCCTTAGATTCCATATATATATGTTAGCATACTGTATTTGTTTTTCTCTTTCTGACTTACTTCACTCTGTATGACAGACTCTAACTCCATCCACCTCACTACAAATAACTCAATTTCATTTCTTTTTATGGCTGAGTAATATTCCATTGTATATATGTGCCACATCTTCTTTATCCATCCGTAGAAGTCTTTTTACCAAGCTCCACATAACAAAATCACCAGATTCCCTGATTCCCTCTTCTCCCATTACAAAGAAAACTTTGCATGTAAAGCAGGGCATGCTGACTGCTGGAGGGTGACGGGTTCCTCCCTGTTACTTCGGCTCCCAATAATTACAGTGGATATTTACCAAGGGCAATTAGGTTTGTTCCCAAACAAGTTTGCTCCAGTTGCACTGGTTATAAAGATGCAATACAATTAAATTTTTGGTAAAATAATGTAAGTTTTAAAAAGAGAGGTGTTGCTTATGTGTCTTAGTTTGACTTTCCTCCCAGAAAGTCAAGCCTAAGACAAGGGTTTACATACAGGCAGTTAATGTGATCCCAAGAGTGGAGAACCAGAAGGAGCAGAAAGCCAAGATAACAGTGCGTTACTGAGCAGGTTATTGCTGTTAGCGGCTGAGGCCAAATTCCCCCAAACCCTCTAAGAAGCCATGTAAAATGTATCTACAGGTCCCATACCCCATTGATTGAAAGTTTCCCTTGGAGCATAACTCCCCTGCACATGCGTGAGGTTGCTGAACCCATGTGTTTAGGGAGTTTCCCTAAAGGCATACCAGAAGCCTCTCATGCTATGGCATTAGACAGCCCTAGTAAACAGTACAGCTGAGACTGAATACTGTCAGTTTATACCAGCAAAGTGCTTGTGGCTGCAATAATAGCTGAAATGAAAAGTGGACCAAGATGATGTGAGGTGTCCAATACACTACTAAAAAAATCAGGTCATTGCTTTACAAAACCATAAAGGCAAGTAGCTAATAAAATATTGCTATCATGTTTAACGTGGGCAAAACAACCATAGGAGTTTGGAAAAACAACTGGAAAAAAGTTTTCAAATTGCTTCACCAGGGTCTGTCATTTCTCACTCCCCTTGAGCAAAAATGAATTTGGAGATCATAAAAATGCATTATGTCTTTGATGTATACAAAAAAGGACTACATATAACTCTAATGAGAAGATCTGCACTCAATGAAAACGTTTCTGGCTCTAGATCTAAAGACTGGTAAATGAATGTGTACTTATAATTTTAGGTTAGGTAAAACATTTAAGATACGTGTGTGTCATGTGTTAATCATGCCTCACTTTATCCGACTTTTTGTAGTGGTTCCAATTGCATTTAGGTAAATGAGTTCTTACTCTATTTTCCTGAAATCCTTAATTTCATAATATTGCCAGGTAGCATGGTAAAAGCACGTCTCAGTTTATCTGAGACACATAGTACAAATTATTACCACATAGTTATATGAACTATTGAAATTAATAGAAAATGATAAATATATAATATTCCAAAAATTAATTTAGTAGCCACTACATTTACTTAGGACACCAGCAAAAGCCTCCCAACTGGCCTCCCTGTCTCCAACTTGAATCCACTCTCCAGAGTGCAAATCTTTCGGAAGTGCAAAATTGATCTTGCCATCCTCTCTCCTGGAAATCCATTGGTCTGGAGCAAAATTCAAACTACTTATTCTGGCCATGGATTCATTCATTGTTAATTGAGCATCTTCTGTATACCAGACCCTGTTTAACTGTCTATCCTAATCACTTGCCACTACCTCTTCACAATTCAAACTCCAACCATTTGAATATTTATCTTTCCCCCAGGGGTTAACTAGATGGTGAGATGAATCCCCCAGCTCTTTTAAGGCTCTGCTGAACTCTGTACCCCTTCGAAGTGGCCAGACTTTCCTCCTGAGTAATGCCTGATCAGATGGTCACCTCCCACTTGTCTGACTCCATCTTCATGGAAGATGTTCCTTATAAACTTCCAAAAAGCTACATGCTGCATTTTAGCTACCATGTCTCTTGTTCATTTTTCTTTCCATTCCAGAAAAATACTTCTCTGAAACCCTTTCTAGTGCCAGTGGAGGGATGTGTTCAGCATAGTGTAGATGGGAGCATCATTTATTATGCTTAACTGGTTGTTCTAAGGATTCCTCTGCTTCTACACCTTCCAGCCCCACCTCTTTCTATAGCACCTCAGCTTCACTGTCTTGTTACATTTATTATTGAACAAAAAATTAAAATATGTCTCTGTTACATTAAAATGTCTCATAAAAGTGAAAGCAGAATTATAGGAGAATAGTTGAAGTAGTTGAAGACAAGTTGATAGTATTCTTAATACTGGATTCTCTGATTTTTTTTAAAGCTACTTATTTTATTTTTTTTAATTTACTTTTTTAAAATTTTTGGCTGTGTTGGGTCTTCGTTGTGCTGGTGGGCTTTCTCTAGTAGTGGCGAGCAGGAGCTACTCTTCGTTGCGGTGCACGGGCTTCTCATTGCGGTGGCTTCTCTTGTTGCGGAGCACGGGCTCTAGGTGCATGGGGTTCAGTAGTTGTGGCTCACAGGGTCTAGAGCGCAGTCTCAGTAGTTGTGGCGCACGGGCTTAGTTGCTCCGCGGCATGTGGGATCTTCCCAGACCGGGGCGTGAACCTGTGTCCCCTGCACTGGCAGGCGGATTCTTAACCACTGCACCACCAGGGAAGCCTTAAAGTTACTTATTTTAAACTAAAGTGACATTACTTGTCATGTGAGGGGAGAACAATTTTTAAATTATTTTTTATAATCATAGAGTCTGAGTTATGTCTAAATTAGAGTTAATTCTAAATAACCAATATTTAATTTTATATGAAGTATAACCTATAAAAATATTGAATCACCATGTTGTATACCTGAAACTAATATAATATTGTAAGTCAATAATTTTTAGTAAATAAAAAAATTAATAAGTAATTTAAACTAAAGAAGCTTCATTTTTGCCTTTTATCACAAGAATAAGGCTTGCTCAATCACCAGAGATAGTCATGTGCGGAATGTTTATCTGTATATCACCCATAGTTAATACAAAATCAATTCTCACTAAATGTTTGGGGAAATAATGTCTATAATTCAATTTTATATTCTAAAATTACTGATAAAATTTAAATACAGCATTGGGTACTAAGTACTGTGGAAATGAATATGGTACTGAGGAAAACAGTAGAAAAAGCCCTGGCCGCTATATTTGGTGAGGGAGGGTCCAGAATTTCCTCATCTGTAAAATGAGTAGGTCAGATTGAATTGTCTCAAAATTGTTTTTTAACTCTCAACACTAACTAGACTTGTTTCCAGTCATCCTTTTCACACTTGTTGACACATGAAGTTGACATGTCTTTTTTTTTTTTAACATAGAGTTGTGCAATTACATATTATCCACATTGGATTTTATCCTCTGCCACAGTCTTCTTTTTCTTCATTACAAAACATTTATCCTACTCTCTAATGTGGGTGTTGACAAGCAATGATGCAGATGCCTCACATGTCTAAACCATGCTTGCCACGGCTGCTCACTACCACTGCCATGAATTGTCGTCTCCTTAGAAATCTACAGGATCTCTCTTCAAAGGTCAGGGCAGGGACTTCCCTGGTGGCGCAGTGGTTGAGAACCCGCCTGCCAATACAGGGGACACGGGTTCAACCCCTGGGCCAGGAAAATCCCACATGCCCCAGAGCAACTAAGCCCATGCACCACAACTACTGAGCCTGCGCTCTAGAGCCCGCGGACCGAAACTACTGAAGCCCGTGCACCTAGAGCCCGTGCTCTTCACCAAGAGAAACCACCACAATGCACTGCATTGTGCACTGCAATGAAGAGTAACCCCCGCTCACCACAACTAGAGAAAGACTGCACGCAGCAGCAAAGACCCAGCACAGCCATAAATAAATAAATAAATAAGTCAGGGCAGACCCAACACTCTTACCAACATGCAAGCCACTAAGAGAAGAGTGATGGAAGCTCTGCACACTGCTGGTGAAAATCTCCAAGATCTGCTCTAGCAACCTGACCTCAGTGCATTTAGTAGAGCGACATGGAGCAAAGCTTGCTGCAGTGGTGAATGCAAAGGAACAGGCTTCAGTCTCCCTTAGCATGGTGGGAGGTATCCATCTCATTGGTAAATGCTGTTTTGTAGCTTTGAATAAATACTGGCCTGAGTTTCAAAATGTTTCAAACCATGACCTTTCTTTTCAATTGAAAGGGAGATTGAATATATCTGACATTAAAAGTTCAACACCTCCCCCAAGACACTTGTTACAGTAGGCTTCAGAAACAACATTAATGATCACCTCAATAGTTTTGCTATATTGTCCATTCATTTATTCATTCTACAAGAACTTTTTGGAATGTCTACCAGGTATCAGGTCCTATACTAAGCACTGTGGGTATAGAGATAAAAGGCAATCTCTGCCTTTAGGGGTTCACCATCAAGTGGGAGCCAAGCAATTGAATAGACAGGGTTGCAAATAAATAAAACTTGTCACTCAAATAAATCTTGTCTGTTAACTTGAAACTTGTCACCAGTTTTATGGGCTTACTAGTAAAAGGCCTCTGAACTGAAATGAACCAAGAAGCAGTAAAAGATCATTACTGAATACATTGCTATGCTATTAATTAGCTCCTATTTGTCATACACATTAATGATGGAAAGCAACATGTTAAGTGCTAAGTATGAGTATATTCCCCATCCAGTTAATAACTTAATTGTGACATTTGGGTTATGTGTCGAGCTTCAGGCAGCATTCAAACTATCACTAAAACACAACAACATGGTGTCATCAAATATAGCTATCCAAAGATGATAAAATTTTATGTATGTTTTTATGCATTGCCTATGTACACGTCAGCAAATCTATAACAGTAATTTGTAATAGACATAAAATTGATATTAATATAATAGCTATATTTAAGGTAACTGTCCATTTTGCCACAAAATGGGTGGTAATCATGAGATGCATAAAGTCTCCCTATGGGAGCCGTGGACCTGACTCAAGAGAGCAGCCAACCCATGGGAATTCAGCAGGGACGGAGCTAGGAGAAAAGATAGCCTGACTTTACCCCTCTTCCCCCTTCCTATCTCCAGCCAGTACTCCATGGGTGAACCCAGTTAGAAGCCAGAGAGCTAAGGAGCCCATTAATGTGGTCCATATAGGCCAGCCTCCCAGTATACAAAATAAGGTAGAGAAGGGTAAGGTGTGCAAGGGCAGCTAGAAGAGATCTAGCACAGTACTAGGAGTAGTAGTAATAGTAATAGTTGAAGTAGTAGTAGTACTGAGAAATGTGGGCTGAATGCTAATACAAGTAGGTATTTATTCAACTCCATGACCAAGGATATGGATTTTGAGATTGTAATCAGGATGAGTGTTAGTGCTATTGTGTGCCATCTTCTATTAGTGACTGAAGAATACTAATGTAGGAAGATAATTAATTATGTAAATAAAGCAATAAATATCCAAAAAGATGTTAATATATTGGAATGATAAGCTGAAATGAACATAATAACATCTATTTAGGGAAAGTAAATGTTACATTTTACATGTTACAAATTAATCACAAAAAAAGAATAGAAGTAGACGAGATAAAACTTGAGTGCTTTAATTGACCAGAAATGAAATGTGAAAATATTATACCTAAATCTATGAATAGAAATACGGAATCAAAACTAAAGAAGGGACTAGGTCTAGAGTCATAATGTAAGGCAGAAATAGGGACTGATAAACATGGTGAAGGTCAGAAATATCCAGAAACAATTCTTCTGAACCCATAACTTCTGAGCCCTGATGCAGGCCCTTGTTTTACCAGAGAGGCTCTGAGTTGGCTTTGTGTTAATAATCAGTTAGAGCTTTCAGTCATTCTGCTTTTAGATATAGTTTGCATCATATTTTTATGCAGCTTCAATTTGTCCCAGGTGAGAAATTTGAGATATTTCACAGGACTGGCAATAAACCAGTAATTTTCCATTTAAATCATATGCATAAAAAATATCTGACACAACTCATTTATCCTGAGACTTCTTTTTCTTTTCAATTTAAGATTTTAAAATGGAGCATCTTAAAGTAGAGATTGACATGAAAAATGTTCACGACTCTTTGAACATGTCGGGGTGGGGGAAGAAGAGGAGAAAGCTAACAAGCTCTGAGCATTTTTTTTTTTTTTTTAAACTAATAGCTACTTTATTTATTTATTTATTTATTTATAGCTGTGTTGGGTCTTCGTTTCGTGCGAGGGCTTTCTGCAGTTGCGGCAAGCGGGGGCCACGCTTCATCGTGGTGCGGGGGCCACTCTTCATTGCGGTGCGCGGGCCTCTCACCATCGTGGCCCCTCCCGCTGCGGGGCACAGGCTCCAGACGCGCAGGCTCAGTAGTTGTGGCTCACGGGCCCAGTTGCTCCGTGGCATGTGGGATCTTCCCAGACCAGGGCTCGAACCCGTGTCCCCTGCATTGGCAGGCAGATTCTCAACCACTGCGCCACCAGGGAAGCCCAGCTCTGAGCATTTATGTATTGCTGTATTTAATCCATAAAATTATCCTATAATGTTTACAGTACTTATTTCCATTTTATTGATGTAAAAAATCTTAGCTTAAAGAGGCAAATAAATTAACCTATCTGTAAATAGCAGGATTCAAACCTAGGAAAAATAATATCTTCTTTGTTTTGATCTGGGATATTTTAAACCTTATTTCCCTTTGTAAATCCCCATTATAATTTTGCTGTAGTTAGCTTGCATGAGCCATAATTGGGAGACAAAACACAAAAGATACTCAGAAATGTTCAACTGAGTAATGATCAATAGAGGAGACTAGCAATGAAGTTCATAGACCTTAGGCTGACCAAACCTGTCATCAAACTAGCATTTGTCAATGCCAAGTTATTCCACTACTATACGTCTATATTTCCAATCCAGGTGTTGCATAACTAGCTAGCAGATCATATTATACCAAGTCTAGACAAATGCCTTCATCCATGCACACAAAATATTCTAAATTGCTAAGTTAGTCCTAAGAGGAAAGTGGGATGATACTTATTGTAGACTATATTAATGAGTTATCATTTACGATCATATATAAGCCATGTTGATTTTTTGGATCACTAGCGAAAAAATATTATTAGGTTCCATTACAATAGCTCAGATCTATTTTTAAAATAAGCTGCATTTGGGTAACATTAAAAGCAGTTGATAAATTCATCACAAATCCCACCCTTTAAAAAATAATAAATTATTTAAGAAGCTCTAACAGACAATGCTTGATCAACCAAATTCAAACATATGAGGAAGAAATACAGGTGCACTTTTAAAGAATGTAGTTCAATCGCTTGCATTATTTCAGATGCTTTGTTTTGAGCCTGTTGCAGACACACATTGACTTAGGTCCATTCAGATTTCTCTGAAGCCCTCTCCAGGGCATGAAAACAGTCTTGCTGCACAGGAGGCCAAATTCACTCCCCAAGGGCACCAAGAATTTTCCCCAAGGGCAGCATTTAGCCATGGCCCGACTGCCTGGCTACAATGCTTGTTTTCAGTCATCAAAATACAACATTTAGTTGTGCTATTGTCATGAACCTCTTGTGCCTTTGGGAGAGAATTATAGTCTGCCTACTAACCGCATGACCCAGAGCTTCAGTCACAAAGCTGCTAATGTTGATCATATGACAAATAACTAAACCACCCCATTAAATGCCTTCTAGGAGCCCCTTCAGAAGCTAGAGCCAAAAAGAAGAGAGATGAGCAGTCAGGGAGGCTTCCACCTACTTCTCCCCCTTGCCACTCACAGCTCCTCGCCGTGTGCAGAAGGCAGCCCTCAGTCACTTAAGACTGTCTTGATGAGGGAGATGCTCATGGTGTTTGACTTTATTACAGCCGAGCCAAATCAAATGCACAGGCACTGCTTCCTTAGATGTCTATATTTCACTTAAACTGGGATAAAGCAAAGAAACTGGAATATTGTCTCATCATGCATTCTAAATCAGCCAGGGTAGAATATAATGGGGAGTTAATCAGATCACTGAGACTCTAATTCACTTGGTATTGATCGGGCAGATTCCTAATGGGACGGCAGACCAATTTCAAATTACAGTAAGTTGACTTGTCCTGGAATACCAATGACCAGGCTGGCGGATGAGCCAGGAGGACGGTGAGCTCTGCTCTCCTGATGCTCCCGCCTACCTGGCAGGCATGACTGTATAATCCGATGTGGCATTTAGCTAATTAATAGGGGATTGATGAAAGGTTTGGTTTTGAAAGCAGCCATCTCACTTGGATAAATGTGGGATCAGATCCCCATGGGGATGGGTAGTAGGGTCCTGGGAAGGTAGCTATACAATGAAACCTAATGGAAAGTAATGCAATTAACTCAGGCTTTTAATTATATTAATCAGTGACTTCATAGAAGCCACTGCATACAGAATGCACTCCTTAACTCTTTGCTAGCACCATGTTTGTGATTCATGTCTGAACCAAACTCAAACAGCAGTTTGAAGAAATAGATGTAGGCACATTTATATTAGTTCATTTTCCCCATGACTATAGGTTTCTCTGGCACGGAAGAATAGAGAGAGGAGAGAAGAAGAAGGAAGAAAGGAAAAGGGGAAGGGAGGCAATGGGTGATAATGAAAATTTTCTAAAGGAGACATGAGCTCGAAACTGGGTTTGTTAAGATTGGTTGTTACTTTATATTTACTTTCACTTTGGATTATTTGGCCTGGGAGTGTGAACAAATGACCAGTGTATTTACATGTAGTTAGAGGAGCCAAAAGACCGAATTGATTAATTTTTACATTTTAGAATCAACCTGCTGAACTATTTGATGAAATACTCAAATGGCTGAATTTATTCTAACAATAACTACTTGGCTTAGTTCCCTTCTTTAACCATCTTTCCCTCTACTGTGTGGGTCTGTGTGTAAATTGTATTTGTGTGTGTGTGTACATGTGTGTGGTACCTGTCTATCAGGCTCCCATTTTCTTTCTAGAGGCAAAGAAGTCACAGCTCCAGGCAGACATCAGATAGAGGGGCCTACAGTGAACAGCTTGCAGCAAGCCCAGACGCTATGTTTCATGCAGATAGATGGACCCCAGCCTCCTTGCAAAGAAAACAGTCATATTTTTCTCCCATAGGGGCTCTTTGTTTAATTTTCAATCTCCCAATATATCCCTCAGATTACTTGCTTTAGGAAGTGAAACTTGACTTTTAAAAAACTAGATCTTTACTGCTTAACCAGAGCTAACACTCAGTATTTTAAGAATTTTTCCAAGTATTGCAATATTAACAGAATGTATTATTATCTCCATTTTACAGAAGAGAAAACTGAGACACAAAGAGATTCATTAATTTGCCCAAGTTCATATATCTCACAAACGAGAGAGCCAGTGCTCAAACCTACTCCAAAGTCCAGATCTATAACCACTCTAACAGCCTGGACTCTACCAAGTAGGAGTTCAGAGAGTTGCAGAGGGTGAATGGAAAGAAGAGGGGAGCTATTCATGATAATAGATGGGTTCTGACCTATTTTAAGTCCAGCATTATAGTCATCAGGAGCAATATAGACATACAATCCCAGTGATAATATCAAATTAGTCAAATTCAGTTCTCAGTTCTAACATGGATGTCATGTATGTATACATTTCTAAAACCAATACAATTCCCTGAGGAATTTGATAGGCAAATCACAGCATATTAATATTAAGTAATATTAAATTCTATTTAAATGATAAAATTTTGGTTTATGTGATTATATGAAAATAATGAATGATCCAAGAAGGCCAAGATTATTTTCTCTGTCATCAGAAGCTAGCTTGGCCCATGGGAGGCACCAATTAAGCATCTACTGAATGAATGTGTTGAATGAATTAAATATTTACATGCAATTATGTTAAGTGAGAAAATAGAATAAAAATTTATGCATACCAATTGATTACAGCTCTGAAAGAGTTTTTTGAACAGAATGAAGAGTGGATAAAGTAGAGGTTATCAAAAAGTAGGTTGTTTCCTGACACTGCAGAAATACAAAGGATCATGAAAGATTACTACAAGCAACTATATGCCAATAACATGGACCACCTGGAAGAAATTCTTAGAAAAGCACAACCTTCCAAGACTGAACCAGGAAGAAATAGAAAATATAAACAGACCAATCACAGCACTGAAATTGAAACTGTGATTAAAAATCTTCCAACAAACAAAAGCCCAGGACCCGATGGCTTCACAGGTGAATTCTATCAAACATTTAGAGAAGAGCTAACACCTATCCTTCTCAAACTGTTCCAAAATATAGCAGAGAGAGGAACACTCCCAAACTCATTCTACGAGGCCACCATCACCCTGATACCAAAACCAGACAAAGATGTTACAAAAAAAAAAAGAAAACTACAGGCCAACATGTGTGATGAACATAGATGCAAAAATTCTCAACCAAATACTAGCAAACAGAATCCAACAGCACATTAAAAGGATCATACATCATGATCAAATGGGGTTTATCCCAGGAATGCAAAGATTCTTCAATATACACAAATCAATCAATGTGATACATCATATTAACAAACTGAAGAATAAAAACCACATGATAATCTCAATAGATGTGGAAAAAGCTTCTGACAAATTTCAACACCCATTTATGATAAAAGTCCTACAGAAAGTAGGCATAGAGGGAACTTACCTCAACATAATAAAGGTCATATATGACAAACCCACAGCCAACATCATTCTCAATGGTGAAAAATTAAAACTATTTCCTCTAGATTAGGAACAAGACAAGGTTACCCACACTCACCACTATTATTCAACACACTTTTGGAAGTTTTAGCCACTGCAATCAGAGAAGAAAAAGAAATAAAAGGAATCCAAATTGGAAAAGAAGAAGTAAAACTGTCACTGTTTGCAGATGACATGATACCATACATAAAGAATCCTAAAGATGCTACCAGAAAACTACTAGAGATAATCAATGAATTTGGTAAAGTAGCAGGATACAAAACTGATGCACAGAAATCTCTTGCATTCCTATACACTAATGACAAATCTGAAAGAGAAATTAAGGAAACACTCCCATTTACCATTGCAACAAAAAGAATAAAATACCTAGGAATAAACCTACCTAAGGAGACAAAAGACCTGTATGCAGGAAACTATAAGACACTGATGAAAGAAATTAAAGAAAATACAAACAGATAGAAAGATATACCATGTTCTTGGATTGGAAGAATCAACATTGTGAAAATGACTCTACTACCCAAAGCAATCTACAGATTCAACACAATCCCTATCAAACTACCACTGGCATTTTTCACAGAACTAGAACAAAAAATTTCACAATTTGTATATAAACACAAAAGACCCTGAATAACCAAAGCATTCTTGAGAAAGAAAAACGGAGCTGGAGGAATCAGGCTCCCTGACTTCAGACTATACTACAAAGCTACAGTAATCAAGACAGTATGGTACTGGCAGAACAGAAATACAGATCAATGGAACAGGATAGAAAGCCCAGAGGTAAACCCACGCACATATGGTCACCTTATCTTTGATAAAAGAGGCAAGCATATACAGTGGAGAAAAGACAGCCTCTTCAATAAGTGGTGCTGGGAAAACTGGACAACTACATGGAAAGGAATGAAATTAGAACACTTCCTAACGCCATACACAAGAATAAACTCAAAATGGATTAAAGACCCTAAATGTAAGGCCAGACACTATAAAACTCTTAGAGGAAAACATAGGCAGAACACTACATGACATAAATCACAGCAAGATCCTTTTTGACCCACTTCCTAGAGAAATGGAAATAAAAACAAAAATAAACAAATGGGACCTAATGAAACTTAAAAGCTTTTGCACAGCAAAGGAAACCATAAACAAGATGAAAAGACAACCCTCAGAATGGGAGAAAATATTTGCAAACGAAGCAACTGACAAAGGCTTAATCTCCAAAATATACAAGCAGCTCATGAAGCTCAATATCAAAAAAAACAAACAACCAAATCCAAAAATGGTCAGAAGACCTAAAAAGACATTTCTCCAAAGAAGATATACAGATTGCCAATAGCCACATGAAAGGATGCTCAACATCACCAATCATGAGAGAAATGTAAATCAAAACTACAATGAGGTATCACCTCACACTGGTCAGAATGGCCATCATCAAAAAATCTACAAGCAAGAAATGCTGGAGAGGGTGTGGAGAAAAGGGAACCCTCTTGCACTGTTGGTGGGAATGTAAATTGATACAGCCACTATGGAGAACAGTATGGAGGTTCCTTAAAAAATTAAAAATAGAACTACCATATGACCCAGCAATCCCACTACTGGGCATATACCCTGAGAAAACCATAATTCAAAAAGAGATATGTACCCCATATAATAGTTCAATGCAGCACTATTTACAATAGCCAGGACATAGAAGCAACCTAGGTGTCCATCGACAGATGAATGGTTAAAGATGTGGCACATGTATACAATGGAATATTACTCGGCCATAAAAAGAAGTGAAATTGATTTATTTGTAGTGAGGTGGATGGACCTAGAGTCTGTCATACAGAGTGAAGTAAGTCAGAAAGAGAAAAACAAATACCATATGCTAACACATATATATGGAATCTTAAAAAAAAAAAAAGGTTCTGATGAACCTAGGGGCAGGACAGGAATAAAGATGCAGACATAGAAAATGGACTTGAGGACGGGGGAGGGGGAAGGGTAAGCTGGGACGAAGCAAGAGAGTAGCTTTGACATATATACACTACCAAATGTAAAATAGATAGCTAGTGGGAAGCAGCTGCATAGCAAAGGGAGATCAGCTTGGTGCTTTGTGACCACCTAGAGGGGTGGGATAAGGAGGGTATAAGGGAGACGCAAGAGGGAGGGGATATGCGGATATATGTGTACATATAGCTGATTCACTTTGTTATACAGCAGAAAGTAACACAACATTGTATAGCAATTATACTCCAATAAAGATGTTTAAAAAAATCGGTTTTTTCAATGTGAATTTTTAATAAAATAAAAGATTTAGTTGTCTGATTATTTCCTTTGGCTTTTATGTTAAATATACAATTTTTAGATTACAAATGCACAGGTCTTAGAATATAGCAATGTCGCATCTAGGTGATGAAACCTAAAGAAACTCTAGTACACCTGTGTGATTCAACAGTATTTTTATTAGCTAAAGAAAATTGGTTAGTACCTAATAATCATCATTAAAAGAATGCGTTGTGGTCTATAGAAGGGAATACTATACAAAAGTTGAAGTAACTTAATTGGAGCAACATGAATATCAAAATCAATGTTGATTTTTATAAATCTACAGAGGTATACATACAGTATATACCATTTACATAAAATTGAAAAGTGCCTAAAACAACACTATTTTATTGTTTACAGGTAAGAACGTAAGTGGTAAAAGTTTAAAAATATGGACATTAAAGGTTTGTTAAAATGTGGTAAAATGTTAATGTGTTAATACAGCAGTGTGTGTTCATATGTGTCTATTTTATATTATTTTCTGTACTGTTGTGTGTATGTGAATTACATAATGTATATAATTTAACAATCTTAATAGGAGTACACATTCACTATTTAATATAAGTAAAATAATTATTTATTGACTTGAATAGTACCTTGCAAATCATTTTAAAATATTATTTCATCTCCAGATACTTTACTCACCCTTTTAAGTATGTGTTAAAAGTTATTTGTGAAAGGGAGGAAGGAAAGCTTTTTCTTCCCTGATGGAAATTGTGCCTGGAGTGGATTTTACCTGTCTGCACTGGCTTGTATAAACCTGATCTGTCTGAGGGAAATGAATGGGGACATCAAAAGCAGTGATCACTAGAGAACACAAGGTAGTAGACAAAGGTGAGAACCATACCCAAGCAGGTCAAACCAGTTTCCTAAGAATGTAGTTCCATATCACCTGCATCAGAATCACCCAGGATGATAGTTAAAAACAAATTCCTGGGCCTAAACCCAGGTCTATATAATTATAAACACTAGGGTGGAGCCCAAGAATTTGTATTTGTAACAAGAGCTCTCCAAATGACTCCCATGCACATTGAAGTTTCAGAACTACTGAGTTAAACCACTCAATGGGTTCAGAGCATTTTTCTGAGGACCCTATGAACTGGTGGTTTCCCTTCAATTAGGAACCAAAACTCATTGAAAAGTCCAAGAAAACATGTGAGCTCTTTGAATGAGGAAAAGGACAAATCTTCTAGCATTATGAGAATGAGAAAATAACGAGGAAAGCATGAAGGCTATAAAACCAATTTTAGGGTCACACAGCCATTCTAAAGATGATGCTTAGATGTTTGCTTGGAATAATAGATGGAAAAATCTGCTTACAATAAAGGTACCATCAGCCTTACCGACACACTGCTGGAAAGGAAGAAAGCAAAATCAAAAGGACATTTACAACTGATATAAAGTGCCCAGCCCAATGCTTGGTTTGCACTGCCTGGTCAATACACTATGCTGTGGTGATGGCCAGTAAGAGTCAGGCAAAAGAAAAGGATGCTATGAGAGCTAGCAAAAGAAATTTCTGGATCAGTGCAGGATGGTCTGAAACCCAGGAGAAGAATTCCTGCAAAAGAACAAGAGCCTTCCTTGGCTCTCAGCTAGGGGAATCTTCCAGAGAGATGAGAGCATTGGCAAGGGCTGCAAGAATGGCTAAGAATATTAGAAACCAATCCCACAAGGGCCGTTGGCACAGGGCAGAACAGATGAACTAAGTGGGAAGAAAAACTGGGACACAGGTTCTGAAAAAGACTGAGACTCTCGCCAAGCACTGGAATGGTGTCAACCCACATCTCTCTAGGGCTACAATTGAGCAGCTTGATCTCACATTCAACCTAGATGGGCAGGCTTCGAAGATCATCAAGAGACTTCCAGCACCAGATGCTTCAGCAGTTGCATCAGAGAAATCAAGTGTAGGACTATAGACCATGAACAAGCACTATGAAGACTGTATAAGATTTGATAATGCCGACTTCTGTCCATGTTTGTTATTTTTGTACCTCTATTTCTTCACAGTGTTTAAGAGTAAATTCTTCAAATACAAAAGTCCAGTACGCTTACTGCGGAGTACAGCAAGGAGAAAGATGAAAATTCCCCAATTTTGCAGTAAATTTGAAACATGGGTGGTAAAAGCCTGTAATGGGAAAGAATGTGGATTAAAAACCTGTGACCAAAGGAAACAAGCAAGAAGTGGGTAAGAAGCCACGTAAGAATTAGTTAGCCAAATAGGCTTAAGGAGGCTCCCCCATGCTTTTCTGACCCTGAAAAACATTCTTCATTCTTTATTTTTATTAGACTAAGAACAAGTTGCTATTTTCCGGGCTGATTAAAATAAAGAATGAAGTAACACAATGTGTAAGAGATGCAATTAAAACTCTGCTGATGAGACTTAAAAAATATCCTGAAACTCAAAACATGTATTTTACTCTATGAATTTAGGAACAATGAGAGTGTTTCTCCCCCAAAACAGGGGTTAGGATGAAGCCTCATTGGAAGAATTCAGCTGACCCAATTAAGACCTTCTTAGAAAACTCAGACTGGGGAACTGAGGTTATAAGCTGTTAAAAGACAAACTAAGGCATATTAAAAAATGTAAGAGTTTATTTGAGCAAAAATCTACTCAAATCAAGCAACGCCAGACAGGAAGTAGTTAGAAGCACTCCACCAATGGGAGCTTAGGGCAAGACTTTTATAGAGAAGAAGAGGAAGCAAAGCAAGAAAATTATTTGATTGGCTCTATCTTAAGCGGTTGCATTATTTTTGGAAAGCCTAGTTGGCTGTTTATGATTGGTTGTCCTTGGGTTTCCACTTCTCAACCTTGAGGCATTTACAGGCTTAGGTTTTGGTTTGCTTACGTAGGCTTCTAAGCCATTAGAATCAACTCAGTGTAATGTCCCCCTTGTTTAATTAGTTTAACAAAGTAAACCTAGAAACCCTTTTATAACTTTTCTTAATGTACCTAACTACAGTGATGAAAATAGTGTACTTTAAAAGACATCAATTCCTTTTTTCAAGCTTAGAATATTGTTTATATTGACCCCAAATCAGTTTTATCTTACCCTAAGACTTTCCAGGACCTCTCTCCCAAATTATGATAAAATACTGAAAATTAGTTTTGGAGGGTTTTTTGGTTTTGTTGTTGTTGTTATTTGCTTATGTGTCTGTTTGCTGCAGCTAGTATTCCTCCTGCACCCCCTCTCCCACCTGCATCCAGATGCCTGCCGCCCTGCCCCACCTCCCCATCCCTCCCTCCTCACCTCCATCTGTTAAACACTGTAGGAGATTTCTACCTGCTTTTCACCACACAGTTCCTAATAGCTTTCTTTTTTTCTCTCTCTCTCTCTTTATACAAATTGTAGATTGATTAACAGAAAACAAACTCTTGCCTTGATTTTGAGGAAGAAGCTCCTTGTTCGCGCAATCACTGCACAACTCACTCTCACCCCTGAGTATGCTATACTTAAGATCTAAACAACTTTAGACTAATTTATAAATATTTACAATTAGTTAAACAGATTACTGAATAGTATGTAATAATAGTAACATGATATTTAAGCACCAGGAGAGAAACTCTAAATCAATGATTGCTCTAAATGGGTTTTAGTGGGGCTTAGCATGCATGTGACCCCTTGAATACAGATCAACACCAGAAGAATGAGTTAAAGCAAGAGCCCCAGAGGTCTATCAACTCTAAGGTATCCCAATTCCTTATTTCAAAATCCTGAATGAAACTTATTTACAGAACAGAAATAGACCGCCGACATAGAAAACAAACTATGGTTACCAAAGGGGAAGGGGGGGAAGGATAATTAGGAGTTTGAGATTAACATATACACAGTTCTATATATATATATATATATATATATATATATATATATATATATATATATATGTGTATATATATATATGTATACACATATATATGTATAATTGCATCACTTTGCTGTACACCTGAAGCTAACACAACATTGTAAATCCACTGCATTTCAATAAAAAATGTTAAAAATAACAACTTCTGCATGAGAAGAAAGAATGTAGAAACAAATACATATTTACTAGAATGTCCTGTATCTCTGATATAGGAGAGAGATAGAAGGGAAAAATTACTGCATCACCTCCTGTTTTTTAGTCTTTCTCCTCTTTCAGGCAATGACTTCAACTTTTTTAGCAAGATGAAGTTTTAATTGCCACAGGCTTTTGTAATCATTAAATAGTGTTTAGCGTCTCACCCCAAATGAAAAAGGATTCAGTGGAAAAGAAAAACACTGTTTCCCCTCCATCTCCTTTCCTGCTTCTCTTGTGAGACAAAAACAGAATAATTATAGTCACATAGTCTTTTCTTTATCAATAGCATGAACCTACAAAATTGTCTTTTCACTTATTAGAAAAGTACTTTTCTCCACCTGACTGCCTTTAACTTTATCCTTTGCCATTTTTCAATTTCAGGAAAACTCACTACATATTTTTTCTTGTCCCTCTGATCAATACATTCTTTCACTGGGTTTACTTTTAGCTACTACTACTGGAAATTTGCTTAACTGTTTTTTTAGTTACACTCCCAAAAGGCCATTGCCCCTTCCAAATAAATTCTTTTAAAACATTTGAATATTTACTAACAGTAATGAGGGGTTGTGAACAGTATTAAAGAGATTTCACCAGCTGACACACTTAGTAAAAGATGAGGCAATAATATCAACAGGGCCAAGAATTCATTTCTTTAATGAGAAACTGGACCCTATCTGTTAACGATTTGATGTAAAATGGTAAGAGGTAGCAAAGTACTGATGGAAGTAAGATTCATGGAATGCACAGACAGCAAGAAAAGGACAAACAAGCAGGCTTCAACTTGAATCCTAGGTCAGTTGATAAATTCTCTGCTCTGTTTTATATGCTCTATGCTATTAGGGAAGCACTAGGCTCATAGTTACATATTTTAACCTGGAGGTCAAGGATCTTCAGGTGAATTCTGTCTCTGACGAAGGTATCAATAGGTAATCTCACAATATCCCAGAACACCCCGATGGTAAGGACATATAGGGATGGCTACTCAGGTTACTATTGCCCAATCTCTCTCTTCTCATGTGTGAATTACTAGGTAGAGGGTCATCACCTGAATTCCTCTTTTATCAACAGTGTCTACTAGTAGTATGTTTGTCAAAATCCAGGCTCTCCAGTGAGGCAAACTTCAAATGGACCCATGATCATTAAACTCTGAGGATTTTGAAATCATGGCAACATATTATTTTAATCAGCACAGACTATGTTATATTGCAGTAACAATTTAACCACTAAATCTCAATACATTAACACAACAAAAAGTTCATTTTTTCTCGATGCTACATGTCCAGTGGAGTTTGGTAAAGGGGTTTCACCCCATGTTTACACATTGTATTTGGCTGAGACTGGCTCTATTTTCTTTCAACACTGCCGTCTCAGCATGTGGCTTCCAGTATTGCTGAGGCAGAAGACAAGAGAGATTTTTCTTGTGTTCATGTCAAATCCAGTAACAGTCCATCGGACTGAACTGATTACAAGGCCCCAGCTAACAGGAAAGGGGCTGGGAAGAGTAGCCTTCCATCCACGTATGGTGTCAATTTCATCCAAACAATATTTCATCAGAAAAACTCTCATCTAGTTATAGACTTGAAAAACATCCCCTATGGTAACATATTTTATAGTCTCAGTTTTTGAAAGTCTTCATTCTTTAACACATTCTACACATTGCAAATTCTGAATTGCAATTTGAATGTTTTGAATTTTTATGTTAACTTTTTAATTAAGATATTAACATAAAACAAAATCATTCATGTTAAGTGTACAGTCTGATGAGTTTTGGTAATTATACATAACTGTGTAATTACCATCACAATCAAGATACAGAGCAGTTCCCTTACCCTCATGCTGCCCCTTTGCAGTCAGTCAATTCCAACTCCCATCCGACCTCTCACACCAAGTAACCATTAATCCATTTTCAGTCAATGTAATTTTGAATACTTTGAATTTAATTTGTAGAATATGTTTCATTATCCAAAAGAGAGAATTAGAAGTCTTTTGCTACCTTTTGAAATTGAGACAAGTTATTTGATAAATATGTAATGCTACTCATCATTCGCATTGTCTCTTTCATATTGTTTAATAGTAGTCCCTTGCATTCAAATAACAAAAGATAAACAGTCCAAAACACTTTCAAACGGCAACATCCTGGTGATTTATTTATTTAGAATGTGCCTTTTGGTTTCTCAGTGCTATTCAATGTTGAATAAAAGTGTTCCTTCCTGTCTGTGTCTACATTACAATCAAAATTGAGCTGAGAAAAATAAATAGGTGAAATTAGGAGGTCTTCCAAACTTGCTTTGGGACTTATAGAATAACTGCTCTGTATATTGATGACAATAGATAGCGATGTATCAACACATGTGAGTGAGTGAGTGTGTGTGTGTGTGTGTGTGTGTGTGTGTGTTGGAGGGTTACTACAGAGAGCTACTACATGTATTCACTGCACGGATGAAAATTCCCTTAACTTCTCCCTCATCACAGAGCTGTGACAAGGGATCACAGTAAATCCAGGCTTGGGAAATGAACTGTATCAGCCCTCCAGTCAGTGGGCACTACAACAGGAGGCTGTCAAAGCCCCAGGGACAAGGTGAGTTACCCATCCCTTTCAAACCCAACTGTAATTTGCTCTTCTCATCTTGTGGGAAGACAGATCGTTGTCAGGAAAGGATTTGCCACAGAGCTCTGGGCATGCACAGTAATGGCTAGTGGCTTTGTATTAGGGCACCATAATGGCAGTCGAAAGGAAAATTGTTGAACCAATACAAGTGCAAAGGGCACGAGTAACATAATGTTACTCATAATGTTACTCCTTGAAAGAGAGAGAAGACAGCTATTTGTGTTCCTAGGGAACCAATGAGTTGGAGGAGCGTGCAGATGGTGCTAGTGAAAGAGTAGTGCATGAAAAGCAGGTGTCCCCATGCTTTAAGTGAAGATCAGTATATGGATATTTGCTAATACTTATTTGCACTGTCATCCAGAAATCTACATGGAAATCATCCCTTTCTGTCAGCAACATTGCAATCTCAATGACATGCCATCCTGACTGAAGCATTCATCTTTTCCTTTTATGGCTTAACAAGTATTTTGTGAGTACCTGCTCTCTGCAAGGCAAAATATCAGGGTCAAGAAAGGAGAGCCACATCCAACGGTTGAGTTTCCCCAGGTAACACTATAATACTATAAGTGCTTTGCTTCACTTTCACCCCCTCCTTCAGGGTTACCTCTCCTGCTACAACATTACTCCCAGGCCTTTCTCCCATCTTCATCTTTCCTGAGAATCTCCTCTGTAGCTGTTACACATGATGGGTTCTAGACTAGAACTGTCCAAAAGAACTTTGTGCAATGATGGAAATGTTCTATTTCTGCCTTGTCCAATAGAGTAGATATTAGACACATGTCACTGTCAAGCATTTGAAATATAGTTAGTGAGACTGAGACACTAATTTTTCTATTTTTTAATATTTTAATTCATTCAAATTTAAATAGCCACAGGTGGCTAGTGGCTACTCCATTGATCATTATTTTTCTGAACATTTTCTATTTCTCCATCTTTACCTGCCTCCCCATACTTATCTTTTCTATTTTCTTCTAAGTAACAGCAAGTTCATATATTAACTTGGTGCATTAAGGAGTATATCAATGAAGGACCATAATACCCTCTTAGGTACTGTACTGAATTGATAGCATCCCCTCAATTCATGCCCTTCCCAGAATCGCAGATTTTGATCTTATTTGGAAGTAAAGTCATTGAAGATGTAATTAAGATGACATCATATTGGACTAGGATGAGCCCTTAATTCAACATCATTGGTGTCCTTATAAGAAGAGAAGACAAGCAGAGACACAGAAAGAACACCATGTAGTGACAGAGGCTGAGATTGGAGTGATGTGTCTACAAGCAGGGTACACCAAGGACTGCCAGCAATGCCAGAAGGTAAGAGAAAGGCATGATCACATTCTCCCCTAGAGCCTTCAGAGAGAGCATGGCACTGCTGACATTTTGATTCAGACTCCTAGCCTCCAGACTGTGAGAGAATGCATTTTTGTTGTTTAGGCTACCCAGTCTGTGGTAATTTCCTATGACAGACCTAGGAAATTAATACAGGTACTTAGGTTGCCTTCACCATTATGTCATTTAATAAAGGCTTTATGGTCTTAAATTTGACACCAAAATTATTAATGGTGAAAATTGTAAGGTCCACGGTACAGTAACCAGCAATAAGGATGTTTAAGGCTAGTAAAGGACAGATGGTGCCTTGATAAAGTGAGAACTTCCCATTTCTTCCCATCTAGATTTTCTCCCTAACCAGACTTTACCTCAGAAGCCTGCTTTGCATAGTCTGAGACATCTTTTTGAATCAAAGATGTGAATTAAGTCTTAGAAGGAAGTCTGGCTTCTGTCTGCAGCCCATTACTGACCTAAGGCTGCGATGATCACATTAAGAAAATAAAGCATTATTCATCCAGAGAAAAAGTATGACAAGTAATGATGTATTATTCCTAAAATGTAATATTCCTAAAACATCTTTCTTAGAACTCATGGAAATACATACACACGTGTGTGTGGATAATGTGTGTACCTTTATAAGCACAAGTGTGCATATAAATGTGGCTATGTAAGAGTGTATATTATATTGTATGTGTACATCATGGAAATGAAATCTGTTTTCCCTAAATGATTGATTGCTTTTTCAGGGAAGCTGGAATCCCATCAATAACTTCCCAAGAGTGAGCTAGAGACCTGTCTCTCAAAGAGATAGCCTTTAATAAGTTTAGTATATATTGAAGTCAGCCTTGAAAACACCATCAAGATGAATTAGAATCCACCTGATGGAGACACAAAGACCCCAAGACCCACAGTTCTGCGCCTCACCCCCACTTCTGTTGAGGAGGCCAAAAATTTGGAGCAAATGTGTATCCAACGTACCACAGCCTACTCCTTTTCTACGGATCCTTGGATTGTTTCAGTCAGATAATATTCAATCAGATGTCCATTTAACAGGTTTTAAACATGCAGGGAATGTGAAATATTTTATGGACAAGTTTTGGTTTTTTTATTTTTTTTGTTTTTTTACCTCAGCGAGCTCTTAGGAACTAGTGTCTGGCCCTTAAGTTTCACTTGAACAAACAGATCCAGTGAAGGAAACCACAGGGATCTATCAGAACCCAATAGGTAGGTCGATGAAGCCACAGGAGATGTCTCTCTCAGGCGGGCCACAATAGAACAAAGAAATAGCTGTTTTTATTAATATGGGTACACCTGAGAGGTAGTGACAGAATGAAAGCCTTTTCCTATAGCAGGAAAGACCTTATTAGACCATAACTGATGGGATCCAAGAAAGGTTGCAGAGAATGCCACTGCATCTCAGAGGGGTTCATGGCATTCCCATAAATTTCACTGATGACATTGATCCCGGTCCTGGAAAAAACCTTTGTGGGGGCTGCATTGTTAGGCTTCAGTGGATTCTTACTCTTTTCCAGAAAGCTATACATCAGCTATAAATTGTTATTGATAAATGTTGGAACGCAATTCTGATGTTTTCAGAGATTGTGCAGCCTGAAAACACCCCGCGTGTGGGAGAAACTGAAAAAGGACACAGACAACCTGACAGGTGTGTTCACATCTACTGGGAGCTCGACAAGCAGCAGGGTGTTTCAGTGCTCACAAGAAGAGAGGGCACTCACACAATTGACACAGATTTGCCCCAAGCAGCACTTTTGTTCCAGCCCTCTCTGACAGCCATCAGCGCTCTACGAGGGCACTTGGACTGCTCCTTGTCAGCTCTGCGTGAGTTTCAGAGGTTTGGGGGTTCAGAACCCAGTTATTTGCTCTTATCAGAGTGCTATTGTTGATCTGCCTCCGACCTGAAAAAAGATTTGCAGGCGAGCACTTGTACTGTAGGCTGAGAAACACCTACATTTATAGTTGGAGGTGTGGGGTGTTGATGAAGAAAGATATGAAGACAGTGAACACAGGGTACAAAATTTTATGTCCTAGAATGCCCTGATTTTTATTCAGAAGACATCGTCTATTGATTCTGAATAAAGGCAGGGTAACTTTTCTTTTATTGTGTGTGACTAAGATATATAAGGCTCTTTTAGTGCGTGTTTTAAAACGATGATTGCCCAGTTCAAACAAGAACCGACACACTCCCAGTAAATGGAACTCAATGCCATGCAGATGGCGGCGAAAGATCTACCAGTGTGTGATGTGTTTATTTAGCAGGACTCTGGTCAACATTCTGCTTCAATAGCTTTTCTGTACCTATTGAGGCTTCAGTTGTGAATTGGGCATTTGGCCTATGAGGTCCTATTTTCTAACAAATACACTCATCTCTTACATCCACATGAGAGGCACATTTTAAAAAGTCCATAACTTCAGAAATTCCCAATTTTCATTATTTAGATCTGTTTAAGTATCACTCTTCCCTAAAAGCTTTTAACTTCTCTCATTGAAAATCTAAATCGGAGATTCGAAAATGATGAGATCATGTAATATATTCACAGCTGAGCTATTTTATTGCTTAAAGTAGAGTAAGGTACACAGCCAATATATTCCAATGTGCATTAAAATATATTTGTTTTTAAAAATATGTCTTTCTGTTGGATAGACTCTTATAAATATTAATATAAATAACAAAAGAAGGAATTTGGAATTTCCTATTTGCTGGGGAAAATACTAGTAATCATCATTTTGTTTCTTAAAATATGTGATTGTTTTAAATTTAAAACTTGACTTCCAGAATGTTTTAATATATCGTTTAATGCTCTATTACTCTTAGCTTGACATTTCAAAAAGTAGTAGATAGAATTCCTAAGAACTTTTTAATAAGCTTCTCAATTATTATTTATTAAGATTAATGGAGATGCATGCACAGTTTAAGAACAAAATTGCAATTACTTATTATATCTAAATTTATGACTGCACCAAATTTGAAGGCAGAATAATCACAAGTCAAGGTCCACAACTTAAAAGTGTAGGGAATAGGGCTTCCCTGGTGGTGCAGTGGTTGAGAATCTGCCTGCCAATGCAGGGGACACGGGTTCGAGCCCTGGTCTGGGAAGATCCCACATGCCGTGGAGCAACTGGGTCCGTGAGCCACAACTACTGAGCCTGCGCATCTGGAGCTTGTGCTCTGCAACAAGAGAGGCCGCGATAGTGAGAGGCCCGCACATCGCGATGAAGAGTGGCCCCCGCTTGCCGCAACTAGAGAAAGCCCTTGCACAGAAACAAAGACCCAACACAGCCAAAAATAAATAAATAAATAAATAAATTTAAAAAAAATGAAGTGAGCCTCACTTCAGGAAAAACAACTACAGTTTAAAAAAAAAAAAGTGTAGGGAATAATATATTAACCATTGATCATACAAATAATTAGGGAAGAGTATTAATAGTGGTGAAGACCAAGGACTTAAACACCAAAGATACCCAGATTTAAACTCCTGTTCTGCCACCTCATTTGCTGTTGCGAACTAGAGTCACAGTTTTCTACTCCATGAGATGGGGTTAATACTTCCCATAGGTTGTTTTGTGTGTGTGAGGATCAAATAAAGTAACCCATGTAATGTAGATATCACAGTGTATAGCACATAGGAAATAGTATTTGGTAGCTATCATTTTTTTAATAACATTCATGATAAAAACATAACATATAAAGAGTGTTTATAGACATACAAATTAAACAAACTTCAGGACTGTTGCGTGATAAAACAAACAACTTATCCTGAGTTAGGGGAAGCTACAGAAGTGAGGCGTGACCAACTACAAGGGAGAGTGGAGGGTCAGGATAAACTGATGAATGGTCCGTGGAGTACCACACTCATGCTCCAAACTTTTGCTCCTCAAACAACTTCGAGTTTTGTGAGCGAGCAAACATTTTCAAAATTCAGTGAAAGTGTTTGCTGCAATTGCCAAAATAAAGCATAGCAATGTCTCTTATTCAATTCTTTCCCTCACTTTTGAAGGAAAGACTGACTCCACAGCTCCTCCCCCAAACTGCACTAACTTTGAGGGATATGGAAAAAAGTTGGATAAGAAACACCTTAGCTAAAAATGTTGACTAATTTTCAAATAGGAGTCACTTTGATAAAGAAAGTTCCAAGCAAACTTACAGTTATTACCCAGCCTTAGAAACGGGTATATTACCTCCTGAGGCCAGCGCAGTGAGTGTTTATAATCCTGATCCTGCCTGACCGCAATGCGGCATTTAGTACATTATTTCTACAACACTGCTGCTTGCTCCACCTCTGCCTCCTCAGTCTTCTTCTATGAATCCCCTACCCTTACTGTGGCTATTATTTCTCAGGATTTTGTCCTCCATCTGTATTTTATTACTAATACTCTCCCAGGGAAATCTAACTGCGCCAATCACTCTTATATCTATATGCTGACAAGTCCTGAATATGTAACTCCTTTTCCTAAACTCCAAATTCATATTCCTAATTTTCTTTGGACCTCTATATCTGGCACACTGGCATGGAGTAGAAAAAAGTATCCTCCTGTTATTGTTAGAGCTTATTATCCAGCATATTGTTATGGAATTATCATACTTTCAGGAAAAAGGATCAACACCATAGTCCTAACAATCAGCCACGAGTGAGGCAAGTCTCTCAGACAAACCAGAACTCCAGAAGAAGAGTCAACTTGAAATTTTCTCTGTTCTTTGAACCAGGAAAAAAGGGCAATATCACCAAGAACCAGTTCTGAAGTGGTAGAAATCACAATGGGGCCCACCAGGTAAAAATAACTTAGAGCTGGAAAGGCAAAATGTCAGGAAGAATTTCAGCAAGGGTCTATGACTGAAGGTAGCTGTCTTAGAAGGCAAGGTATATATTGAGGAAAAATCTAAGACTTGGGAGAAGTTAGTTATGATGGGGTCAAACTCCAGCCTTTTTATTATCAACTTCTTAAATTCTCTTTATTTTTCTTTAGCTTTTAGTGACCCTTATGTTGAAACCAAGACTTTCTATCTCAGTTAGAAGTAACCAAGTGTAAGGGTTTGCTCATGCTTGTGTAGTAGATTTTATAGGGGTCCTTGGCCCAGAGGTGGCAGAGAGGTTCAAAGTGAGAAAACTCCAGGAGAAGGTCAAGTCAGATCCAGGAGAAGGTCAACTCCACCAGAAGGTAAAACTGAGGGTCAAATCAGGGGCAGTTGGTAAGCAGCCCTCTGGACTGAAATTCTCCTTAGTTCTCATATCTACTAAAGGCACAGAGGGTTCTGGGTTTGAGTTTCATTAAGGAATCTGTTCCTTTACATCTAACATTCAACAAATCCACCAGGGAACTTACTTATTGCTGCTGGTTATCAATTCCTATTCCCTAAATCTGTGTTTTATATCTCTCTTAATACTGTTATGTGACTTCTCTGAATCAGTTTCCTCACTTGTAAACATGCAGTGCCAATACTTGACCTAACTACTTCTCAGGATTTACCCTCTACAGGTTAGGCCTTAATCTGTGCTCTTTTAATCATGTCACTCCAGTGTTTTCAAAAACAACAAACTGGTTCAAATATATATTCTTCATTAGGTTTTTCAAAGGTCATTAAGAGTATTCCAGCTCTGTCTATCCATTCTCTTCCACGATTACATTACATTGAACAGTCTTATTATTTTCATTCTCCTTGCATGCATTCAGTCCTGGGTTTCTATCTAATTGTCATAAATTCTTAAAACAGAAAAATATATGCCTGCCTTTAAATACAGTTTTCTGTTTACATGGTCTTGACAAATTCGGGTTGATTGACTCTCTTCCTGTCTTTTTTAAAGGCCAAACACTTAATTTTGTATTTTTAAAAGGGTCTATCTCATCTTTTATATAACACCATCTGCTTATTCACTCAAAATAAATTTAAAATTTCATACAGCTCTGTATTTGCACCTTCTCTATCACATGAACCTAAGATATACCCTCATTCTCTAATAAATTGCTAAAAGACAGTTAGCTAGGATAAGTGAGAGTCACTTCAAGACTACAAAGCATTGTCTTTCTGCTATTATGGCTAAATTAGCCTTTGCATCTGTGTTCAAAATCTCATGTAAAACATACAAACAAAGAAAAGCAACTGTCTTCTATGAGTGCATAATATGCTTCACTTATTAAAAGAGTACCCAGCAAGTAGAGGAAATTTCCTTATGTCTTCAGGACCTTTTAACCTACACTGTGCCCAGAATACTCAGACTCACACACACACACACACAAACAGTATTGATTTCCAGAATCTTCTCCATGGAATGCCAAAAATAATAAACAAAAAATAAATCAAAAGCAACAGCCTCCTTCCATTATGTATTAAATATCTTCCCCATGAAGATAGGACAAATAGAGATGTATATAGAGAGCAATGGAAACATAAATCTAGTGTCAGAGTAATCGATTTCTGCCTTGTTCCTTTATTTCTAGTAAATAATGATCTTCAGATCTTTCATGGTGGTTCTATAGAAAAAATCAGCTCCAAGATCCCTGGAAGTGTTTCATCTTTGATAAAACCAATGATGCTGCTTCCTCTCCAAAATCATTACATTCACTCATTTCTTTTCATGGAGTGAAAACAACATTTAGTAGAATGAAAAGAAATTTAAAAGAGTATTCACTTTAGGAGTTTTCTGTCCAGTCATGTATATGGTTAATAAAACATTTTATATTGTTCTATGTCAAACCAAAAGAGAATTTCTCTAGAAAATGTGGTCCCTGCATATTACCAATAAACTGCTAAAAAAAAAAAAACATTGATATTGATTACTAGAAACGCACTGAAAAGTCTTAAATATTAAGTAAGCCTGATTAGACCTGAGGCTCAGGCAACCTGAGAAGTCTCAGCTAATGAGATACAAAGAAAAATAATTCAATCTGCTTGATTATGTGAATTCAGTAAGCAAAGACCACTACCACAATTTTTATACAGACCTCCATGTTCTTTCCCATGGCTCATTTCTTAACAAAATTCATAAGATGATACATGATCAAGCCAGATAATTAGATTTTAGGACACACAGGAAGATGTCAATTTATTTATAAGATAAACAATTGAGGTTGAATTCTGAATCTGGCACTTAATTATCTATATGCCTTGAAAAAAATCATGTAACCTTTTTATATAATGAGATAGCACAGAGATATAGATGGAAAGTAATAGATAACTGTCAACATCTATTTAAAGCATGTGGCTTGTGTATCTTAGTTTGAAACCAAGATGCTTTCTGGGGCAAAGGAGAAGGGATTCCAACAGGGACAGATAGAAAGTAACATGGGGCCAAGATTAAGATCTGATCCAGAGTAAAGTTTGACCGGGCAAAAATAAGTCCTGTAATTTGAGCCTTTCTCTTTATTTTAGTAGTAGTAGTTGTAGTAGTAGTAGTAGTAGTAGTTGTAGTTGTAGTAGTAGTAGTAGTAGTAGTTGTAGTAGTAGTAATAGTAGTTGTAGTTGTAGTAGTAGGTGGTGGTAGTTGTGGTGTTGGTGGTGCTGTTATTTCCAAAGGCAAAACTCACATGAGGTTGGCACTCATGTTCTCAGTGGCCTAGTCATTAAAGCTCATATATGTCTTAATAAGTCCAATTACTTCAGTGAATTGTTCTAAGCAGGACTCATGCTTTGTTCCAGCCCCTCACTTTAGGCTATACACTTTTATAAAGGGCTACGTTTCTCTGACACAGAGATGTAGGAACTGAGTTTTTGTGGGACCTTGTAGGTAGATGTCAAACATAAAATAAATGCTGAATGAATCTTATAGAGAAATCAATTGTGTCAACCACAGATTTTCTGGGTCAGTAGGTTGGATGTAATAGCAGTAGTGACAGATGCCTAGGATGATGACTCTTGTAGTCACCAATCAAGCCAGTCAAAAACACAGTTGTTTAAAAGAAACAGATACCCTACAACCAAAGAGTTTAGAAGAAACGATGTGTTTTGTATGATAAATGAAATCTGTAATGCCATTGATGAAAAGCCTTCACGTTCCTCTAATGTTCCTCCCCCTGCACAATTACACCCATCACATTTGGGTAACTGTACTATGAGGTCAACTAAAGCCCATGGACTCAGTGATATATTAATACAACTTTACAGTTCTTAGGGTGAGGAGTTTTTTCTTTTAATGATGTCTTGATATCTGTGCCCCACGCACCCACTTTAACCCAATGGTCATCATGCAAAAGAGGAGCTACCAGTGACAATTCAATTTGCTTTTTCAAGAATTGCAAATGTAGTCAAAGTCGACTGGGAATGATGCATCCTTTACACAACTTTTACATTAAGGAGAAGTGTGCTCTATTGGATTACTATCGTAGAGGCAAGAACAGTAAAAACTAAAAATGACATGTTACCTAATCATTACTTTGACAATAATTGTCATGAACAGAATTTCTTTATAGATTTTGGATGTAGCCTTTGAAGCAAGAAAAGACTCAGATGCTGTGTCGGCCTGAGCTAAAAGGATTTAAAAAATTTAATCTTTAAGAGAAGCTCCTGAGATACAGGCTAAAAGAGTTTATAAAGGTCATAAAAAAATTAACTTATCTTGCTGACTGAAGCTTTTTTAATGCACTCTAAGTTACAAAGGAATTGCATCTGGAGCCTTTAGGCCAACAGTCTACTATATTTTTCTCTCATTAGTAAGGACAGCAAAAAACTACATTGGGATTTTTACCACCGCAATCATCTCGGATTCATTAGTCTTCGTGACTGAATATGAGGAGAGCGTGGAGCCTGTGGTGTAGGAATATTTTGTACTTATCTCATTTGCTCACACTGCAGGTCAGGAGACAGCCGGAATCGTGGGTGGAAATGGACCTGCTACTGGGGCTAAACATGGTTAAGAGTCAGACTGACTTCCATCAGGTCTATCTGAAAGAAATAAATATAATAAAATGTCTTTAAGGCAAGGACTATTACTTATGCAAAGGAAAGTTCATACCTCTCTTGATATGTAGCATCAAAAACAAAATGCGAGGGGCCTCTACAGATGTCATTGGCATGGGACGGAGCTCATTCCTGAGAATTAGATCCAGGAGACCCAAGGGAAGGGAACTTCATCTTGTGAATTTCAGCTCCCTCAACTATAAATTAGAGATAATCAACTGGCCCTGCCTACCTCATAGGAAATTGTAAGCCATAGATGATATAATATATTTGAAAACATTTTATAATGATTAAGCTCCATATAAATATGTGCATTATCATCATATTGACCATGAAGACCATGATTATGCCTAAAAGATAGATAGATGAATACAGTTACACCTTAGTGTAAATTAAGCCAGTAGACATACAGAGCATTTTCTATAGTCGGGGGCTGCATTTTATTCTTCATCTTCTTAACACCCACAGTGCTAGGCACACAGCAGATGCTTACTAGTTTTTAAATGAATGGATGACAGTCATTTTATAAACAATAACTTTAGGAATCTCTTAAGTAAGAAAAGTCTCTTCCAAGATTAAAACAAGATTCAATTTTTAAAATCTGTCTATATGATTTACATTTAGGGGACTATAGCATAACAGATGGGAGAACAGAACGAAAATCAGACTGCCTGAGTTTGAGACCCAAATCCACCACATTTTAGCCAATGCAAGTTACTTAACCTTTTCCCTCTTTTGTAATACAGAGGTAATAATAGTATCAACCTCCATTGTCGATGTCAGGAGTAAAGAGATCACCCATGCCAAGTGTACAGTACAGTGACTGGGTCATGGCAGGTTATTAATAAAAGTTGTGATTGATGTTGTTTTAACTTCGGCTGTGGTCCTTCTTGTTGTTGTTGCTGTTGTTATTTGATTCATCATTGTTTAAAAATGGGCTTCGACAGAAGGAGAGTTTTTCAGACAGTTCAGTGACGAAGTCAGCCAGACTGGATGTTTGACATCACACTGACACTCTCTGAGGCTCTCAAGATGAGAGGCTGGCATTCACTGCTGTCACTTGGCTCCTTAGAACTGACAACGAAAGAGCTAATGAACACTTGTCAGGCCTGTTAAAAAAAAAATGCCCATAAGATTTTGTAACCCAGCTGCACTACTGGTTTAGGCATTTCCTCTCATGCTGAAGTCTTCCGTTCGCTGGAATTTTGATTGGACCGCCTCCCTCAACTTAAATGATTTTTCAAATTAAAAAACTTCCAATAAGCCAACCTTTAATGAGGAGGTCATGTGCGGGTGCCTCTCTGAAGTAAATTACATTCTTCTCATCTGTATTCACAACAGAATCCCCTAACAGCTGAGGATATTACATAGCTGGACAACAGGAAGTAATGTTTGTTAATCAGAAAATCTAGCATCATTTGCTTAGCAACTTTTTGGTTAAAGATCTTGCTAGAATTTTTATTCACTTGGCTAAACTCTGTGATTGGATTAGAGGTTCGTGGCATCCTTATTATTTATTACAGCTTCCTCCACCTGGGGATCACTCTCTTCTACCCTTTTTAATCATGATGATGACAGTTGAGAATTGACACCGTGCACTATTGTGTACTGTCAAATGCATAACAAATACCTTAATCAGGCTTAAATAGCTCAAGAACCACCACTATTTATTGCCGGTCAGAGGATAATTTCTGGAGATGGCAAGAGGAGATGTGAGGATACTGATTATGACGTGCCCGCCCCGCCAATGATATCACCTAATTTGGTAGAACATTTGCTTCATTTTATACGAAACCATGTCTCTTTTACAGTAGCAATAACCTAGATCAAATAATCTAGGCAGGGGCACCAACTAGAATTAATAACCAGATTATACTAGCTGTTTTATTGGTTTAATAAATTTACAAAATCAGAAACTTGACAGACAAATTAAATGCAGCTCATTCCCTTAATAGGTTGAGGAATCTTCAGAGAAAGCAAGGACCTTTTAGCATTTGCTTAGTGATAAATAGACTCTACAATTACACCATCTGTTTTTCTTCTTTCTCTGATTTCTAAGAGCAAAGAAGAAATTTTCAAAATGGAGTACCTTCATTCCTTCCATAGTCACGATTTCTAGGGCTTATACGATTTCTCCCAAACTGGAGGCAACATTTTTTAAAAGGTGGTACATGTCAAATTTTAGAAAACAGGATCATAATGATCACTAAAGAATCACTTTCTGTTTCCCATTAAAGTAGATGTATTTCAAATTCAGAGGGCAGTGGTAATATAGGCAGCACAATCCACATTGCCTGACAGGTAGGATTAACTTTATCAAGACTCTATTTCAAAAATGAAAAGAGTGCTTTTTGCTCCTCAGCACTTTTAAAGTAAATTCTTTGTGTCTGCTCTGAGCATGCCAAGGTGGGAGGGCATTTATTTCCACAGCAGGAGGCCTGTGGCAACACTCCCGTCGCTGGGGACTTTGCATTTATTGTGCTAAATGACCGATGCACAGTTAATCACTGGGCCTGAGAGACGGCATCGGGGGGAGGCACTGGTTTTCTCTGTGTGAGTATTGACAGTCTGGCTTAGAGATCAGCCTGCCTGGTGTTTCAGTCAATTAGAAGACACCTGATCCATGAAGTAGACTGACTGTACTTTCAAAATAAACTTGGATTGGACTAGATGCTGTTCTACTCCAATACGAATCTTTAAGTCATTATTAAGGAGGTCAATGTACCTGCAATTGTCCATTAGTTCTATTTGGGACATGCTAAACTCTGGCTCTTTGTGATGATTTCTAAAAATATTAGTGAAATAATCAGCATGATAAATGCCAGCAACTCTGACGCTGATTTTATAACCACAGCAACCATTTAGAAGCATTTTATTCCTCCTCTTTCTTCCAACTCAGAATAAGTCCCTTAACTTTCCCCAAATGACTGTGTGAAATGGGGAGACTACAAGAGCAGTTGCCTGTAAACTACATTTTGAGCTCAGGTAGAAGACAACAGCCAACCACATTGCATTCTGTTTTGCAAACCATACAGCTTTTCAAGATAAAGGAAAAAAGTGTAAAGGTTTTGTGTTTTTATTGTAACCATCTATGATTTTTCTATTCACCCAGTGAAAACTTGAGAAAATTTTCCTTGACGCTCGTAGGTCCCAGGCTGGGTAGGTCTGAAAAGTAAACTATACAAAGGCAGATAAACACCAGAAAAGCATACAAATTTATTTAATATAAGTTTTATGTCACACAGGAGCCTTCGTAAGGAAATAAAGACTATTTCATGGCAGGTTTGACGAAGAGTGGACAGCCTTGGAGGAATATGATAGGTTATGGAGTTTGAAGTAATTGTAGTAAACTGAAGGGAACTTAGCAAGGCACACTTGTTAGGATTCTTATTGTTGTCCCTTTGTCTTCAGAGATAAGGATGCTCTTTTCCTCCAGGTATAGGAGGGCACCTCTCATAAGAGGGTTTCATGGCCTGTTTAAGGGGAGAGGGCTGAGGCCAGGGGGCGGGGGAGGTCAGAGTGAATTTCCTACTTCTTCCATTTTCTCAAAGTCCTTCAGCTTAAATATTCAATATGCAAAGGTACCGTATTTTGGGGTAGCCTGTCCTGAATCACATCAACCCTCTCCTGTTGCTCACCAATCTGTTGTCATCTTGTAGATTCTACTTGTATAATACTCTGTCCCTTCTTGTCTATTCCCACTGCCACTCTCCTAGTTTAGGCCTTCATTACTTCTCTCCAGGGCTAACAAGCCTCCTTCAGACCAGTCTTTCAGCTCTTTAGTCTACTTTATATGCTATGACCACATTAATCTTCCTAAAGTATATATTAGATTATGTCATTTCCTTCCTCAAAAATCTTCAATGGCTCCATATTGCTTAATTTTAAAAGTCTAAACTGCTTAGTCCAGTGTTCAGTGGCCATCCCCCATCCCATCTACCTTTTAATCTTATTTCCATTTACCTGTCTTCATTCACTCACTAGTTCAGTAACGTGGAATTAGTCACTATTCATCACTCATGGTCTCTACATGGGGTTTCCCTTTTGCACATGTTTGGCCATGCCCTCTTCCACCACCCTCACTGAATTTCCCTTTCTTGCCCCAATTTAGTTTGCATAACCAAACCCTGTCTGCTCAGTCTTCCCTAATTTCCTCCAATTGGAAACTATGTATCCTTCTTCTTATGCCACATAGAACTGTATCTATATATCTTATGACACTTTTACCTTGTACAATAGTTCTGTATATCTCATATGCCTTTATATATAAATTCTTTGAAAGCACAATCTAGGTCTAATTCATTTTTACATCCCCCCATAGTACCTATCACAGTGACTGGCATATTGTATCCATTTAATAAATATTTATTGATGTATTCCATTCACAAATGAGTGTATGATTCCTAATTTACTATCCTTAAACCATTGTAAATTTATTTTTTCAGACACCTGCTTTCACCTATTCCGATCTTGAAGCATCCCAAATTTTAACAGATGCTTGTGGGCAGCTGGGAGAAATTACACTGCAGATACCAAATCATCAGCATAGCTCTCAAGCTCACATCCTCACCTGGTTATGTGTTCCAGACAGCCGTGCCTTCCTGTAAAGGCCCTTGGCTTCAGGAGCAGGCTCTGCTTATAATACCACTATAGCATTCCAGAATACACATGACGGGCCTTGATGCAGAGTAGAATGTGTGCAAGTTTGTGATTTATTTATGTTCTTTGGGGACTTAGGGTGGACTCACTTTGCATTTGTAAAAATGCTTCTTGTCTTAGGGTCTCGCTCAATTTCAGATCACACTGATTTTACTTTTAGTAAGAAAAATAGTACAGATACACTGTGATGGGGAGTAAATGAGTGAAGAAAATGTATAACTCAGCATATGCCGGAGGCCAGAAACAAGACCAACTGATGCATATTTAGGCTCACTTTTCCTGAATTGGATGCATGTTCTGCCTCCAAATGTATGTTAACGTTGGCTATTGAACCATTTTTTAAACTTGTCTGCTCTGACCCTGTTCTTAGCATTCTCTTGGGACTGTGGCCAGAGGCAGAACATTAGTGAGTATCCATGTTTCCTAATCTCCCAATGTGTATTTTACTTAATGCCCTTTGTTTTGTTTCTTTCCACTTGATTACTCATATGTAACCCTTCCTGTACTCTGTGTTGGGTGGGGTAGATGGAGAAAGAAAATAAATATGCCCCACGGTTGTCGCCAGTAGACACCAGTTTATAAATAGTACTGGTTTGTGCACTGGTTTTCTGAATACAGAAAGGTCAAGAAAAACATTTTCTTTTGAAATGAAAAAAGGAGGTTAAAACAAGAATTTTAATAACAGGCTTGACACAGAGCAGTGTAATACCAACATGAATTACACTTGGTACCAGACTTGTATTGGAAGTCCTAGATTGCTTTGTTCCTGTCCCTGACATAATATTCAGAGTTGGGTTTATATTTGTCCAGAAGGGAGCTGCTTTCCACAGTCCATGCAAATCCAATACTTGATTTATGCACCGTTCTACTGGAGGGTGTAACATTAAATTTAATTTTGTGAGGAAAGCCTGAGGTGTTACAATGCCTGGGCCTGACATTGTGAACTATGCAGAAAGGTGCACAAGAATTCATTACAGTTTCCAATATGCGCAATGCAGCATTTGAATGAAACATTTGTCTCTTGTCAAAAAGGAGTAATGTCTTTTCTTGGTAAAATATTTCCACCCTCACCCCGCAGGACACACCCAGCAAATTTCTGGCTTTCATCAGAGATCTTGATGGAAAATGAGTGACTACAGGCATCTGGTGGACTGATGGGACATCAAAAAACCAGGTGTCTGTGAAATGATCAGTTATCAATAATATCAACCCCACTGTCTTCCCCTTGATTGTTGAATGTTGCCACAAAAAGTTTGTATAACTATGCTCAACAAAATTGGAGGTTTTTCATCTTTCGCTGGATGCAATTTGCCAATCTTCTCGCTCATTACTGGTTTGCTTCCTTTCACATCCCTTACAGCGACTATTCAACACTTACCTACACTGTCCAGAGTATCACAACCTCATTACTAAACTCTCAGGCTCAGTAGAAATTTTGCCATTTACTATTCCAGGAGACTAAAGGGCCTCAGAAATCAACACCATTAGCATCCTTTCCATGTGTTTCACACTCTTCTGTTAGCATGGTTCTTCCCCCATTGCTCGCAGAAGAGTCTATACCCTTTAACAAGCAGGTAAGGCCTTTAGTAACCTGCCCTGCTCTTACCTTCCAGCCTCATCTCTTTCACATCCTGCCTACACTCTAAGCCTTCCTAGATGTACTGGGACCACTTGGGCCTCTGCCTGGAGTCATCTTCCCCTGCTTCACCACTAGCAAAATCCACTTCTCTGTGAAGCTCTCCTCTGTCAGGAGGGATTTGCTTACTCTATTCATAGCACTAGTATAAAAGCAATATTATGTTTAGTTGTCCTGGGCCTGTCTTGCTCCCCAGTTTTAAGTGCTTCTTATTTAATTTTGAATCACCCAGATCACCTGGCACATAGTTGTGTGCTTAGTAGGCACTCAGTCAATACCTCTAGAGTTACAATGAATTAAATGATCACTGTGATAGCAAGAGGGAAATAAATGTGTGTGAGGCAAAGAGAATCTATAACTATATCATCTCAATTTTTCCTTCATTTTGCCAAACTAATAAAAGTGAGCCAATCACAGACCCACACTTTTGTCTTTAGAAATTCTATGTTTGGAGCCTAGCAGTGACATAGATCAGCTATCTTTTTGAGCATTTTCCTTAATTATTATGTATGCATTTGTTCCAACCTATGAAATAAATACAGATGTTCAAAGTCTTAAACACATTTTAATTTCCCAGTTTCTTGAAAGGTTACATTTTACTCCAATTTCCTGAGGAATCTTTCCTTACAGACATGTCTCCTAAGTACTCTCTTCATCTAAATGGTCAGAAACCTTGATATTTGTGTTTTAATATTTAAATATTTAATTATACATTTAAATAATATTGAGTATTTAAATAAGTCCTTTAGACTCCACTATGTTGATACAAGTTATTTAAAAATAACCGCATCCCATGTGTGAACTATATCTAAATACTATGCCTGTCAAAATTCCATTGAAATATATTTGTTTACATCCTGTATTGCCTCTTACTATGCAATCCGAGAGACAAATGTTTAATTTTGGACTTAAAACGGAAGTGAGAACATATTAGCTTCCCATCCTTGCCTCTGTTCAACGAAACAGGTGAGAGAAAAGCAAAGCCCTTCTTTGAAATGCCAGAAAGAAGCAATAAAATTACCAAACTATGTGGCCACTGGCCAAAAGTGACAAAGGATACTCGTGTGGTAAGCAAGTCTGCGGGTGGAAGAAACCAGGTCAAAAGGGAAAGACTTCCTGAAATGTTATATGCTCAAATACTCATTCAAAACAAAATTACCTATATCAGTTAAATTATGCCCGATCCCTTAGTTTTATTTTCCACTCTTCCTCGTGAATGTGCGTGCATGTGCGCACACAGACACACACACACACACACCATCCTGAAACTCACTGATTACTTCCAAGAGTTTTTAGGGTCTCTTGTCCATTGGGAGATAAGTGAAAAGCAGGTCCTAGTTACAGAAAAACGCATGAAGGAAGTGAAATTCATCTGTATTCTGGAACTTAACCGCAACAGCTAGTAGGAACAAAATCACTAGACTAGAAATCAGAATCTAGGACCAGCTCTGCCATGGTACAAGCTAAACATGTCAACTTAGACAAGTCCTTTCACTTCCCAAGCCTGTTTCTTCATCTTATGCCGGGGACAGTTAGAGACAATATTCCCCTGTACTAAGGAGGAAAGGTATTAGAGATAAAAAGAAAGAAAAGCTGTGGAGAGAGAATGAGTCGGTACAGCAAGGAGACTATCTTAATGGATAAGTAAAGGAAAATAAGGTTAAGGTGGTAGTGAAGCCAGATTCTGTTAAAAGCTGAGCTAGAGTTAGAAGCTAAAACAAAGGGAACTGCTTTGAAACAAAGTTTCACTCTGTTAACCCTGCTAGTTAACGTCATTGTGGGCAGAGAGGTGTGGTAGGTTCTTCAACAGAAGGATGAGAGGATGAAAATAATTGGAATACTAGCTGTAAAGATGAATTGCTAGGCAGCAAGTTCAGGGGAATCAAATATTTTGCATAACGCAAATCTTTTAAACTAAACTTGGGTGGCGGCAAAGAATAATTACAGATTATTAAAGGGGACAAGCTCGCTTCAGACTCAAGTCATCCTTTATAACTGGGTTGCTGCCATGGATTTTCTTGAGAACTTGAGTTACTATGCAATTAAATGTACCTATCATGTGAATTTAGACCCAATACAGTCACCTATGTATCTAGAGTTAGAATGATGTGTAGATGGTGTAGCCCTTTTTAAAAAAATATCACTAATGGCATAAATCCAGCTTTCACTTAAACTAGAATTAGATCAGTCTCAGAAATAAATATTGTATACCTTTGTTTAAACACATGAAAATTCAAGATGAAAAAAAAAAAAAAAAAGAAATTAATTACATGGGACTGAGTGAACTGATGAGGATGAGTATAATTTTTGTGACTTTCTGTCTGAATTAAAAAAAAAAAATCCCACAAGGACTCAGAGGAAAAGAATATACAAATCAATTTTCACTGCAAAGTAAAGGAGCTGTTACAGTGGAGGATTACTGGACTGAATGTCAATATTATGACATAGTATAAGTGTGTTTCATGTTTGGTAATTGCAATCATTGTTGCTTTTGTTGTGGTCATCCATGTACAATGCTTGGTGTCAGTCTATTTATCTCTTGTAAAAATAAAATACACTGTGTGTGTGTGGAAAAAAAAAAAAAAAAAAAAACACATGAAATTATTACCTTTGTTGATTTGCACACTTCTATCATGCCCTTAATGACCATTAGACAAAAGAGTGAAACTACTACTTAATTTTTTTGTGTTTTTCATGTGCCAGGCATGGTTTAGGAAGTTTACATGCACTATCTCATTTAATAATTACAAAATCTCTATGAGACAGGTACTATTATTATCCCCACTTCACAGATGGGTATACTCTGTACAGAGAGACTCAGTAACTTGCCCACATTTGAACCACCAATCAGTGACAGACCTGGGAATCCAAAGCTGGGGATTGAGTACAGAGTCATTTCTCGCTTCTAAACACACTGCCGCCCACCTGAAAGGGTTGGACCCCAGGGGCAGCTAATGTTTTCTCTCCACACCAACTCCACCCTCAATGAGAATAATTGCTGATGGCTCAGGTCACTTTGAGACCAAGAACCTTATAGAGGGTGAAGATTTTTGTTACCCTTGTAGCAGAATGCGCTATTGTTCACACCAGAACTCAAATTGGTCAGTGCTTCAACTAAAGACCCGTTCTCAACAGCATACCAGGGGTGGGATGGTGCCAATGGTCCACCCCAGTCAATAACAAATAGAGTTCCCAGAAAGCTCTTTTGTTGATCTGTATTTAAAACAATTTCTGCAGATGATGTTGAGCTTTAATAATACACATAAGTTTCAAAGAATTACATTTGTATTGTACAGTATTTCTTATCCATTGATAAACATTATATTCTACATGGAAGTTAATTCAGAGAACTCCAATTATACAGTCAGTTCAAGTTTGCTGTGGCCACAGTTTGCGTCTTTACCCCTGTGATATTACATATCCCTGTCTTGAAACAGTAGATTCTAAATAAACAATAATAGCACAGTGATTGTAAAGGCAAAGAAATAGAACTTGAGTTAATTTAATTATGTAATTCATTCCAAAGCAATGGATTAAATCATGGCAATGTTTACTAACATCCAGACAATTTATGATTTTTGCAGAAGATGAAAACTTCAGAAGTTTTTACAGAATATAATTGAAAGTTACGATAAACTTTTGCTGACGACATTTTAGTGTAAATTTTTAGACTGCAGAGACATTTGCAAGCTTCTAAAATTGATCCTGAAGGAACAACAATATGGACAGTATTGAAATTTCTGGAATATTATTGTGAAAAGGTATTATTTAGGAATTTCTGATAAATGTATTATGTTTAAGTTTTTTCTAACTATTTTAGATATTTGTTTCTTCATGTGAAAGAAACATTTCAAATGTCAAATTAATAAAAAATTTTCTTCAATAAACTATGAGCAAAGATGGATTGACATATCTGACAATATTGTATACTAAACATTAATACGCAAAGGTGATCAATTTTAACAATTTCATTGACAAATATGCAGAAGTTAAGGCTTAAAAACCTACAGAGGCAGGGTCTCTGTTTAAAAAACAAAAACAAAAAACCTACAGAAACTGTAATGCTATTATTTAGTACCATGACATACACATTTTTCTTTTTTCAAAAAACATTAACATAATTAACATATTTTAATCTATAGCTTTTTTCTTTTTGTACTATAATATTTATTTCATTTTTTATTTTTAAATTTTTTACTGGCATGATTATATATATCAAGTTCAATTTTTTAGATGTCAATATCTACATTTCTTTTCCGGTTCATTATTTTTTGTTTCATTTCACAGTTATTACTGAAAATACCTTTGTCATATAGGGCAGGGTTATTAAAAAATTATTCTCTCTGGATATCAAATGTGATAGGTATTACAGAACCTATCTGAGCGTTGAATGTGGAAACGAAGACTCACACCCAGACAGACTGCCACCCTGTACTTGAGTCTTATGTATTTGTGTACTTCCAAGATGCTACCTAAAAAATTCCTGATCACCTTGCTACAATGCACCCTAGGATGTTAACACACAGGAAAACTTGGGGCCTAGTGGGTCGCCAGACATTTAATGAAGATGAGGTAGGGATATAGTTTGGATTGAGCCTATTACTGTGCTCAAGAATACATGTGTGGGGACTTCCCTGGTGGCCCAGTAGTAAAGAATCTGCCTTCCAATGCAGGGGACACGGGTTCAATCCCTGGTCGGGGAACTAAGATCCCATATGCCACTGGGCAACTAAGCCCCCGTGTGGCAAACTACAGAGCCCACACACCCTAGAGCCCATGCACCATAACTAGAGAGAGAAACCTGCACACCGCAACTAGAGAGAAGCTTGGTGCCACAAGGAAAGATCCTGCACGCCTCAATGAAAACCCCGCGTGCCGCAACTAAGAACCAACTCAGTCAAAAAAAAAAAATACATGTGTGCACAGCCACTATGGAGAACAGCATGACGGTTCCTTAAAAAGCTGTAATAGAACTACCATATGACCCAGCAATCCTACTCCTGGGCATATACCCGGAGAGAACCATAATTCGAAATGATACATGCACCCCAATATTCATTGCAGCACTATTTACAATAGCCAGGACATGAAAGCAACCTAAATCTCCATCAACAGAGGAATGGATAAAGATGTGGTACATATATACAATATATAAAAAAAGAACAAAATAATGCCATCTGCAGCAACATGGATGGACCTAGAGATTGTCATACTGAGCGAAGTAAGTCAGACACAGGAAGACAAATATATGATATCATTTATATGTGGAATCTAAAAAACAGGGTACAAATGAACTTATTTACAAAACAGAAGTAGAGTCACGGGCGTAGAAAACAAACTTATGGTTACCACAGGATGGGGGGGAGGGATAAATTGGGAGATTGGGATTGACATATACACACTACTATATATAAAATAGATAACTAATAAGAACCTGCTGTATAGCACAGGGAACTCTACTCAATACTCTGTAATGGCCTGTATAGGAAAAGAATCTAAAACAAAAAGAGTAGATATATGTATATGTATAACTGATTCACTTTTCTGTACACATGAAACTAACACAACATTGTAAATCAATTCTACTCCAATAAAAATTCAAAAAAGAAAGAATACATGTGTGTTGCCAATAAATAAATAAATAAGAATACATGTGTGTTATTGTATGTGGACCTCTGGCCCTGAAATCACAGAAGCTTTTCTCTTAAACATATAAGGACTTAAAAGCCCAGGCTTCAGTGAAAGCGGGCTCTCCTTGCACTTGCTGTCTTCAGTGCATTAATATACATGGCTTGTCTCCTGGAAGTTGTGCTAGTCTAAGAGCTCATGTCTTCATTGAAACCCAGAACTTTTTCTATTGAGAGGTGGCACATCCTGGGACACAGGAAACCAGCTCTGCTCAAAGCCTTAGAAAAAGATCCTTCCCTTTCTCTTCCTTTTGTTTCTTTTTCCTGGTGTCTCTAACTTTGGATTGGCTAGAGGATGGTGAGGGGGCACATTATAATCATTAAGGGAGATTTTACCTCCTAAACACGTCAGATCATCTAGGGACAGACATGCACTGAAATGTGAAACTTTCCCTTGGTTGAAAACAATTGATTTAATGCATTGTTTTTCAAGCTTTTTGGAATCCTAAGGAAATAAATAGAAACAAATTTTTCAATAAAGTATTATTTTTCTAACTATAGGATGTGACCAATTCATGGGAGCTAAAATTAAATTTTTTAATTGGTATAAGTAGCGATTAAAAATAAAATTGAACACAATTTTAAAAATCACAGTGCCTCACTCACAATATTAAAAAATATTATTTTGGAAAGTTGGGGAAATTTTTGCCTCAGGGGTGTGTGTGTGTGTTAGGTGGCAATATAAAATATATTTCTAACTTGGGAGCATGGTCAAAAATGTCTGCAAGTCATGAACATGAAAGACCAAGACTAGAGTGTAGGCTTGGGGAATGGTTGAGAAAACCATCTCTCCTGCTTTCGTTGAAGACCCTGAGCTTTCCTGTCTTGGCAAATGAGACCCTATAGCTCCACATGGTTCCAACCAGGTTTCCAAGGCCCTGTCCTTTGTCCTCTCCCTCAGAAACCTAAGAGGATGGAAAGGGACTGATGGAGAAAGATTTCTGGTCACACTAAGCACATCCAACACCAACAACAGAAATCAGCCCTTGTTCTAAAGCTATTAATGAGGAAGTTGGCCATTATACTATTCCCTGCTCTCTCACTGACCATCCAACATGAAGAATTTTTTTTAGAAATTAGATGTAAGAAAACCCTCATCTCTTCCATAAATTGGTAGGTGTTCTCCCTTTTGGCCATGACTGCTGGAAAACTCAAGGCTTCTGGAGTGTTTGACGCTTGTCATTGTGATGTGGTTCAGCGTCATTCTTTCCTTAGTCCTGGCTTTCTTTCATGTGTTGCACTGTGTTTACTCCATTCTAGTGACAGACGCCCAGAACTCTTTTGAAAAGAGGAAAGATGTGTAGGGAAAATATAAATATTGCTCTGTAACTTATTGCAGTAAGTTTTTCTACAGCTGGAACTGGGTCTTTCCTCTCTACACCCCTAACACTTGGCTAGCAGAGTGTGGTGACTAAGTCACAACACAATTCCATATTATTGACATAAAAAATGCAGGTAAAAGCAAGCAAAAGAAAGAAAGCAATCTTAATTTTAATACAGACTTTTAATGCCTACTTACCTGTAAGTAACTCTTTTCTTTTTTTTTTTCTGTTCTCCTTTCTTTATTCACTTCTAAATCCATATCATGTTGGTGACTACTTGCTCTATTCACACAACATGCAAACTGCAGAGACATGCTCTTGCTTGGGAAAAAGGGGATGGAACTGGTAGAGGAAAAGCAAGGCAGCCGAAGAATTATAAGTTGACACATTAGAAAGTTGAATCATGAAAATTTACCGCGGACCAAAAAAGAGGGATAAATAGCATTCTCTGTCTCCTTCCCTGACTGATTTTTCTCAAAAGCACTTATAATCTTCTCATATACTATATCACTTATTTATTCATTTTACTTTTGTCTTTTTCCCCTTTTTTTAGGGGGAAAAGCTCCATAAGAGCAGGGATTTTTCTCCACCACTATATCCCCAGTACCTTACACATAGTAGGTACTCAATTAGCTCCATAGTAGGTACTCAATCTACACTTTTAACCAATATTCCATTCTCCTCCTTGAAACTATCAGTAGTTTCTACTACCTCATCTTCCGCCAGCCCCACCACAGATAAACTGCTTACTTGAGTCTGTTAGGAATGAATATGTCTAACATGAAAAAAGGGGTGCAGAGGATTTGCTTTAGGTTGGAAAAATCCTAGATTGACTTTCATATTTCTTCTAAACTTTTCTCATGCTCCAGCTAGTCTCCCAACACCCACAGGGAGGCTGTGGTGTTCTTCAGACCTATGGTATCCACTGACCATGAGACCAGCTATTCTGCAGTGCACTGGGTCTCCCTGCAGCCCTGTGTGCACATCAACAGCTGCAAACACAAACATAGCTGTCAGGCTGAATTGACTATTTCTCCATTTCTCCTCTTCCTCATTCCACCTATAAACAAACTGCTGAGATAAAAAAAAAAAGGGCCTTAAATGTACTAGCATAAAAGCCACGCTATCAGTTGGGACCCCAGTCTCCTTTCCTTTGTGTTTCATCAAAAAGAACTGGGATGCAGAGATAAATAAATGTTTGGTTCATTTTAGAAATCCTGATCACTGAGAAAGCACCAGGGCAAAGGGCAAACCCTATCAGATTTTATGTCAGAAGATCTAGGTTCTAGACATACTTTGGTTATTGCCGTGAGTTTGGGTAAATCAAATTCTTTCTGGGACTCAGGTTTCTGATCTGCAAAATGTAGATGATAACTTTAATGCCTTCAGATGGTTGTTATGAAGGTAAAATTAAACAGCATGCTGTAGAAACATAAGAAATCTTATAAATATAAAATAATGTAATGTGGTACCCTTCCCTGAAATTACAAAATATATAAAAAGAGATAATTCAGAAGATTACAAGTATGTAGAAAGGGCAGGACAAAAATGACAGGTGAATATCCAAAAGCATGTTTGTAAGACATCAAAATAATTTTCTACCTTCCTGAGTTTGCTAGATAGGGTATTTAACAGCACTGTTAGGTAGATATTTTTGCTCCGTTTTAGGGAAAATAAAAATGAGGTTTAGAGATCATTAATTCACTAATTTATTCCACATATATTTATTGAGCACCTCCAATTCAGGCCCTGAAAGTTAAGTTACTTTCCCAAGGCAGCTCTACAACCAGGCAGCAAAATCAAGATTCATACCCACTTTGGGTCTGTCTGAGACCAAGGCCCATTTTAACAGAAATGAAGCTGTAAGGAACATTAACGTTCATACATTCCCAGCCCTCTATTCCAAGCAGGACTAAATACCATGGAAGAATCTTTGCATGAATAATAACTAAGGTGAGGGAATTAACATGCTGCTGATAATATTCCCAGATGGCATAACCAGTATTAGATGGCAAAGTAGAACCCATTAATTCAGCTTAACAATTATTTACTGCTCACCAAGGATGAGCCAGGTAATATGCTAGGTGATAGTGGAGATAAAAACATGAGTCAAGTCTGTCCTTGCCCCAGAGAAACTCAAAAGCTAATAGGGGAAACAGACCCAGAAGGGGACAAAGGCATTGAAGGACAGCTGGAAGTCATCCTTTACAAACTTGTTTCTCAGCACATGAGAGACAGCCCCTGGGTATAACCCTATTGTGTTGTATTTAATGTGTGTGTGGAGGGCGGGGGGGGGGGGGGGGCACTGATGTTTCTGTGAGCTGAAGCAAGTAAATTTTGTATACCCCAAAGGTATATTACGTGAGGACTGGGTGAAACTCAAGTTGTATTAAAAATAATCAATCTTTGGCTATATATTCTAACATTTGATAAGCACTTTGCCATTCCCAAAATACTTTCTCAAACACATATCCCTTCCAAATAAAAATTCTATAACTTACCAAAAAGGCTTGATAACTTCCCATTCAGAAAGTTAAGAGACAGAAATTCTGTTCTTTCTTCACGTTTCTTCTCCCTGCAAAAACAACTCTCATTAACCCATCCCCTCAAGATTGTCAGTATCGAGAGTTTCATATTAAACTCATTTCCACTGGAGGTGGGGGATCTAGGGGAGAAAATACATGTCCTCCCCTTATTTAATATTCTGAAATATACATGGTAGGTATCTCAGAAAAATGAGTCACATTTCCATATGAAGATTCAGGATTATCAGTAAATGTGATGAAAGCTAAATTCTCTTTCCCAAGCATAATTGCCATACAGGAGCTTTTCTCTCTCCCCTGTTCTCAATTCCTTATTACTATGCACACAGGAGTTAGCATACTGCAGAACAGGAAGGCATATTTAATCTCTGAAGTTTAAAGTTTGTTAAAATGCACATAACTGTACATATTAAAAATCTTAGGTTCTTCTGTCTCCCAAATGCATAGGGGAACTAGGCTTGAAATTAAAGATAAAAAAGGAAAGTGCAGTAAATTGCTCTGTTTCTCTCTCTGTCATATGTTCATCAGGATAAAACTGCAAGACAAATTCAATGAAATAAAATGAGTTTTTATAACTCAGTGGGAGTTCTAGAAGAGCACCTGAACACAAAATTTCCATGGACATTTGGAAAGGCTTAGTATCTCAGCCCCAAAGCACTGATGTGGGTTCTATGAATATTAATGAAGAGTAACCACACCAAGGGGCAAATTGCTCTCTAACTTTCATTTCCCCCTTCCTTTTTTTTTTTTTTCCAAAATGGTCCTTTCAATGCCTCCTGAACAATTCAAGCAAATGTCTCATGCTTTGTGTCCTGAAGTTGGAATTATATTTGCTAACTTAATTTCATATGGGAGGCTTTAGAATTGGAGTTGCCTAAGAAGTTACTGATTACTTCAGTGGATACTTCCATGCCTGGGCTGGAGTGAATTGATCCAGGCATAGAAAGAATAGCTACCGAAGATTTTGTCTCAAAGCAAATGTTAGTCACTGATGGGTGTCAAAGATGGGTACATGAACAGCAGAGACTTGTTCAGGAAAGGGGACCACAGTGAGAAAAAGGGAATGAACACTTATGGAGTGTCTGCATGGGGTCTGGTGCTTTGCTGCATTATATCATTCAATTCTTACAACAGCTTCTTGAGGTTGTAAGGAGCTCTTTACAAAGTAATCAGTTCAATCAACGAATATTTTTTGAGCATCTATTACATACAATACATTGTTTATGAGTAAACTAGACTATAAGATCCCCTACATTATGGAGCTTCATTGGATGATATAATTTTGAAGGGCTTTAAATCTATAAAGCATTCATGCATATATATTAATAAAGGGCTATCAAATTAGTAACTAGATACACCTAATAGCCTGATACACATTCAACATTTTTGAAGTGCTTTGCCAACTATAAAGCAAATATGATCTTCACTTATAGGATATTATTAATATATTAGAATGTTCCTGATCTGGAAAGTGCGGATAAGAATACCTACTCTGCCTTCGGGGTTACAGGAGATAGCATATTTATGAGCTCAACAAATATTATTTTCACTCTATTTCACTTCCTTTCCCTGCAATTTATTCAAACACCACTTACCACTAAATAAAATGCAATATAAATAGCATTTATATTGGCTTCCCATGACGGGAGAGTAATAAATTTCTAAAGTAATGAAAAGTTATCTTTTTAAGGGATATTTTCCATAAGGTAATTCCATTGCCTGCCATCCAAGGACAGCATTAGAGAGAAGCTTTATCGAATCTAAAAAAATACTTTATGCATCTATACCATTCTATAATCTGTAAAAAAAAATATATGAAATTACAGACCAGCTTTATTGCAGCAAACTTTTATGAAAGTCTTCTCCACATTCTTCTTCTAGTATATCTAAAACTTATAGTTTTGAGAAAGACATAAGAAAGAAAAAGCAATATTTCATAAAACACCAAAAAGAGTCATTGATGATACCATAAAGAAATATTTAGTAATAACTAAACCTATGCTGAACTTCTTAATGTACATGGAGTTTTCATTTTTCATTCTCTTGCTCATTTCTGTCAATTTTCTCAAAGATAGTACAGGATTTGGAACAATATATTATTAAAAATCTCCAGGTTAAAGAGAAAAGGTAAAAGTCTTTACCTTTCTCTAGGATTTGGACTTAGGATTCTCTCACCAGTTAAAAAGATGCTGGGAGCACTGTTCCTTCACCAGTTTGGCTACTCTTCCAGCAGTCTTCAGTGAAGGTTGAATATTTACCAGTATTTTTTTTCTTCTTCCTGGCTAACTCTGTCAAAGAAAATTCCAAAAGAGAAGCAATCTCAAAATAATCCCCTTAGTATAAATCAACAAACCCATGGGATCCTATTATGCAAGCAACTGTTTTCCAAATTTCCCTGAAGTCCAAAGACAAGCCTGTGGGGTGTTTTTGTCTTTATTTTAAGAGCCAACATGGAGCACTATTTCTTCTTGCAATAAGTACCCACAGTAGAGATGATCTAAATAATTTGTCCAAAAAAGGTCTTTATCCTGATTTCCAAAATCTTTTCAACATTCAGTTTCAAAGATGAAGTATAATTACACATAATTACCTATGTTTTGGGATGATATTCCCCAGGAGAGTATAGAAAACAATCTTGACATAGCCCTGTGACCTTATATATATGATTGCTCCTCTCTCTGCCTGTTCTTCAACTATAGCATGAGAGAACCATTGGATCATTGGTTCTCCACAGGAGACAATCCCTACCTCCACCCCACACCCCCATACTCCCTGCCTTTGGATATTTGGGGAAGCCTAGAGACTTTTTTGGTTGTAACAACTGGGGGGTGCTACTGACATCTTGTGGGTAGAGACCAGAGATGCTTCTAAACATCCTACAATGCACAAGACAAACACCACAACAAAGAATTACCTGGCACAAAAGCCAATAGTGCCAGGTGAGAAACTTTATGTTAGAGGATCTGTAAAGATGATTTCAACTTTGAATTTTACAAATTTAATAGGTGTATTATACATACTATATGATTTGTATTACAACCAAATCTTTAGCTTAAATAAATCTCAAATTTATTTTGAAGTTCTAATCAAAGAGGAGGAAATGCAATAACTCAACAACCAGCCAATTAAGTGACATGCATTAAGTATCCACAGTAAACCTATAGCACTTGAGCAGGAAAATATCTTAAAATGTAGTTCCAAATGAAATAAAAAGTCATTCATCATGGGCCCCACCCAGAATAACCTCACTGGAGAACTACTGGAAGACCTGCATGATCTATCAACAACCTTTTACTTCAACCCAAACTGAAGCAATACAGTTGTGAAGAGCTAGTCTTTCTAGCAGAGAAGTTTATAAATATTTTCAAATAATTTATTCCTCAAAGGAATTGGGAGGTAGTGGATCAGAGGAGGTGGCAATGGCGGTAGCAGCAAAGGCTTAGACTATTCCCAACTCTCCCATTAAAATAGCCATAGCAACTATTAGGCAAATAAAAAACTCATGAACTACATTTACAACAAAACAAGGTGACAAGGTATCCACATGATATTTATCCAAAATACAAGCAAGTGGGAACAAACTACCAATAGTCACAAGATGTGCATGCTACCAATGTTAGTGCAGGAAGAAACAGAGGAAAACAATAGAGGTCTATGGACTGAGGACAGGAGAACCTCCAAATAGCTAGAAGGTATTATTGGAAATTGTGGCAGGCCAACTTGAAAGTAGTTATTGTCACTGGAATGATTTTGCTCAATGCAATAGTACATATGTACAAGGGGTTTAAGGAATGACGTAAAAGAGCTGGAGCTATCCAGCTACTGTGCACACATGAAACTTACCAGCTGGGAATCCCTTCCAGGACAGGGTGTCATACCGACTAGTGGAATCAAAATTAAGCTGGACAGGGACAAAAAACACAAAGAAATGAAATGGTCCATATAAAAGTGGATCCAGGGAAAAATATCAAGGAATCTCAGAAATCAAGCTACCATGTTTTTTAATAGTATATGAAAATAAGCAAACAATAAAACAAAAAGAGAGAGTTCTGTAAAGTTAGAAAAGCTATATGAATCATATCATTGCAATATTTCTGAAAAATTAAATTTACATAGAAATGATCAGCAGAAGAGGATTGAGGTCTATATTTTGGATTAGTTACTGTAGGAAAATAGGTAATAAGGAGCAGAATAACAGCCTTATAGTCCAGACTGTCCAGAAGAACTTTCTCCAATGATGGAAATGTTCTATACCTGTGCTGTCCAACAAGCAGCCGTTAGACATATGTGGCTACTGACTAGTGAGGCTGAGGATCCAATGTTTAAGTTTATTAATTTTTAATTAATTTAATTTAAATAGTTACATGAGGCTAGTGAGTACCATATTGGACAGCACAGCTATAGACAATAAAAGCATCCCAGGAAGACTTACTCAGAAACAGATCAAAACTGTAACAAAATATTTCAAAGTAAGTTAAAGGCATTAAGAAAATCATGCAATATGAAAAAGCAACATAAATCAAAATTAGAATCACTCAGAACTGAGATAACACTTCAGAAATGATTAGAAATTAAGAAAAATTATTTTAGAAATGAAGACTAAATTAAAAGAAAAAAAGAACAAATAAACCCACAAATAATATGTTAAGAGAAATAGAAGATAAGGAGAAAAAAAATTAATGAAATCAAAACTAAATGAAGAAACAGAGGAAAGTGATTTAGGAAAATAAAACAGTTATTGAAGAGTGGCTAAGAAGACCCAACATACAGATTGTAGGAATACCTGAAGAAGAAAACCAATGTTGATAAGTATTAAAACAAATTCTAAAGACTGTAATTTAAGAACGAGTTCCTGAAATAAAAGAGACTTGAAACCATGTGTTGAAAATATACATGATATACTGAAAATATAAACCCAGAATGACCAGAACCAAGAAATACCTATTCTAGTAAAATAACTGAAATTTAAAGAAAACCAAAAAAATTCTTTTGGAGTCTAGACTGAGGAGCACATAACTTATATAATAGATTGGCTTATTGGCCTGTCATCAGACATTTCAACAACAACACTATGTCAAAGGAAGCTGAGTAACTGATTTTAAATACTCAAGGAAAAGAATTGTGAGGCAAAGATCATATATTTAGAAAAATTGACCTTAAATTATAAAAAAGACAGCAGCAATAATAACCCAGTTACTATTGTCTTCATAAGTGCTTCTTGAGGAATCAATAAGAGAACAAGCTTCAAACAAGCAAGATGACTAGAAACTAGTAGAAAGCGTTAAATATATAGCTACTTATAGAATTAAGATTTAGTGAGGATTAAAAGGGAGAGATTACAGTATGTGACAGCTATGTGATCTGATAGTATAGATTCGGTACAACCATTTAAAAATGTGGGGAGTATGGGACTAGCACAAATAAAAAGACACATTCTTTCTAATTATTTACAGCTACTAATTATAATTAATTAATTAATTTTAGTTTTTTATAATAGGCAGTGGTAGTATTAATATTGTTATTCTGACAACTGTATTATAAAGAGAGACTTTAAATAATTATGGGGATTTTCTGATTCTGTTAACCCTTGAGAGATAAGATTCTTGGTGTGAAACTAAGGGGATAGAGCTATAACATAGATCCAGTTAAATAAAAACACAGTAATCCTAAATATAAATTGGAAATATTGATATGAACTTATAAGTATTTTATGTTTACATACTAAAATATTTATTCTGACATTATTTTACATCTTTATATTTATATAACATGCAGTACACATTATATATCATTAATATTATAACATGTATACATAATATAATATATTACATAATACATAATAAAACGTTATATAATACAATATATATACACATACATAATATATATATATTGTGTATATATGTGTATATCCTAGCTCTATCCAATGAAAAGGCCTATAAAAATGACCACTCATGTAGAAATAAGGATTTCTAGAAGCCAAGCTGTGGTCTTGAAAAACCATTTCCATGAAAAGAAACCAGGGCTTCTTAAAGATATGGCTGATTCAGGTCAGGATTAGGAAAGGTACATGATGACCTTGAAACATCTTGACGTATCAAACAGAGAGCAAGGAATCTATCTAAGACTAACAGCATCATGTCAAAAAGACTCAGAAACTAATTTATGAGACCCCTCTGGCCAAAGATGAAGCAATTTAAACTCCAACAAGGATAAGCCTTGCAATAGATTGAAAACCATCAAATATGTTTAAATTATGTTTGAAATCCATGAGTTCCTAAGAACCAAATTATCCTGAATACTGGGTAAATATAAAGACAGAACTATCACTAGATAACCAAATGATATATAAGGAGAATCATCTCCTTTAAAAATGTTCCCAGCCATTAAATTAAAAGAAAGTGATAGAATTAAACAGAATGATAGGATTAGAAATAACACCATTTTATAACCCCCAATGAATGAATAGATCTAAGTGTCGAGCATCAACAGCTGCTAATGTCCCAAAAGAACAAAAACTAGATTTGATATACCTTCTGGTAAAATAGCACAATGCCAAAGGGGTTGAATCCGAGTTCTACAAATGTTAAATAGATGGAGGGATTGGAGGGATGCATGTATAGGTGGATGAATATGTAAAATAATAAGGCCATATAATAGGAATTCTAAAGTGACTTCAAGTTTCAAAATTGTATAACTTTATTGTAACATTAGTTGATGAGCAGGGCCTTTGATGAGGTATCTCCGAGGACTCATAGTGTGGAGAAAAGATCTCACTGTGCTCCTGCCACCCCTGAGGAACTGAGACGTTTTTCCCTATGGACAGTGTAACTGACAGTGCTTCCCTCTGGCCTTATCATGTGTAATGACAAGTTTATTCCCTTCTATGTGTGTGTGTCTAACTTGTGCCATTGTGTCTTCCTTCTCAGCCTCATGGGCACAACCATCCACTGAGGATAAAGAGTGAAAAATTAGAAAGGAGGCAAAAGGTGAAACCTGAGCCTGGACTGAATGCATAGATGTAGTGTTAATCTTCATACTGTAAAGAAATGAAGTGTAAGAGGAAAATGCAGAGAATGGGAGATAGGAGCTAGTTTACATTTATACGCGTTTCCTATACCAGTCACCAACTCTTCCCTTCTGCCCACCAACTTATCCAAATGCAGTGATGAAAATATTCTTCCATGAAAAATAGTACAGTTTTAGGTAACTAACTTCATTCAAAGGACCTGTAATTAGTGCCTGTAGAAGACCATAATATTTAGAAGGAATCATACTATTTAGACCAAAAAAAACCCCATAACATTTTGATTTGGATAAAGACCAGATTTCCTTCAATAAGAAATCATACAATTCCCTCTGCTACATAGAAACTACATTTTAAAATTCTCCTTCTGCTGAGCTACACATGAACCTAACAATCTACACAGCGTTTCAGTTGTTTCCTTATTTTTATGGCCTTTTCTTGATCTACACAGCATTTCAATTGTTTCCTTATTTTTCTGGCTTTTTCTTGATCTATACAGCATTTCAGTTGTTTCCTTATTTTTCTGGCCTTTTCTTGATACTTGTTTAAAAATCTCTTTGCATTGGCCTCCTGAGCCTGTTGGAGTAATATTATGAAGCAAATGACCAGACATAATGACTTTCCAAGGTCCTTGTGCTTCCTTATTAACATTCAGTTAGCATAAGTCCTGACTTTATTATTGACTACATTGAATACACAAGACACTGACCTCTGCCATCTGTGACTACATCTCTTCCGGCAGATCTATCTGAATAGTTTCATATAAGGAGGAAGCAAGAGAAAACAAAGCAGCAGCCACTTATCTTTTCTGTCTCTAGAAACTTTAACACACTCACATCTGCAATCCAAAAAAAAGGAAAGAAAACTCCCTTTGCATTAATTACTATAAAATCTGGAGTGAGGGTTGAAGCATAACCAAGAAGAAAAATTCAAGACGGCCATCCTAGACTCATCTTCCTAAACTAAGACCACTGAATAAACAGAATCAGATATTTCTGCCCACCACAAAGCAAAATGACCAGCATATATAATTCATTACACAGCCTGAAAATCAATTGATAGGACCCAAGGAAGGCTTTGATTGGATAATAATGACTTTATCCTGTGTGAAAATGGGAAAATTTGCCAGTTTAAGACTGTTTTACATTCCCGTTTATTCCTACACACAATAATACTCACGGAACGGCTGATGATACTTTCTGAGCAAAGTATAAGATGTTGAATTATATACCCTGGCCTTGAAGATTTTGGTGAGGACAGAAAGGGAGGCCAGGAGACAACTATGATATACACTGAGCTCTGTTCTGAAGACCTGGGCTTGCATCTTGATTCCGCAACAAACTTTGTGATGGAAAGTGTCTCCAACTCCTTTCATCTCCATTTTTTAACTTGACAAATAATAGGATTTTAGATGATCTCATGCCAACATGAGCCATTTATGTAGAAATGTATCACCATTCCTTTTTTTTCTTGCCTCTACTAAATCGGATTATACCTTTCTGGCCTTACAGAAGTATATGGTCCCATACATCTCTGCTACCAGAGGTGAAATGACTTGGTCACATCTCAATTTTCAGAGATGGTAAAAAAGAAATCCATGCCAATATAGGCTATTTAAAGGGTGACATTTCTTGTAGCATATATATATATATATATATTTTTTAACATCTTTATTGGAGTATAATTGCTTTATAGTGTTGTGTTAGTTTCTGCTGTATGACACAGTGAATCAGCTATATGAATACCTGTATCCCCATATCCCCTCACTCTTGCAACCTTGTCTTCTTCCTGATCTCAGAGGAAAGGGTTTCAGTTTTTCACCATTGAGAACGATGTTGGCTGTGGGTTGGTCATATATGGCCTTTAATATGTTGAGGTAGGTTCACTCTATGCCTACTTTCTAGAGAGTTTTTATCATAAATGGGTGTTGAATTTTGTCAAAAGCTTTCTCTGCATCTATTAAGATTATCATATGGTTTTCATTCTTCAATTTGTTAATATGGTGTATCACATTGATTGATTTGCATATATTGAAGAATCCTTGCATTCCTGGAATAAACCCCACTTGATCATGGTGTATGATCCTTTTAATGTGCTGTTGGATTCTGTTTGCTAGTTTTTTGTTGAGGATTTTTGCATCTATGTTCATCAGTGATATTGGCCTTAGCTTTCTTTTTTTGTGACATCTTTGTCTGGTTTTGGTATCAGGGTGATGGTGGCCTCATAGAATGAGTTTGGGAGTGTTCCTCCCTCTGCTCTATTTCAGAAGAGTTTGAGAAGGATAGGTGTTAGCTCTTCTCTAAATGTTTGATAGAATTCACCTGTGAAGCCATCTGGTCCTGGACTTTTGTTTGCTGGAAGATTTCTAATCAGAGTTTCAATTTCAGTGCTTGTGATTGGTCTGTTTATATTTTCTATTTCTTCCTGGTTCAGTCTCTAGAGGTGGTGCTTTTCGAAGAGTTTGTCCATTTCTTCCACATTGTCCATGTTATTGGCATATAGTTGCTTGTAGTAATCTCTCATGATCCTTTGTATTTCTGCAGTGTCAGTTGTTACTTCTTTTTCATTTCGAATTCTATTGATTTGAGTCGTCTAACTTCTTTTCTTGTGGAATCTGGCAAATGGTTTATCAATTTTTTTATCTTCTCAAAGAACCAGCCTTTAGTTTTACTGATCTTTGCTATTGTTTCCTTCATTTCTTTTTCATTTATTTCTGATCTGATATTTATGATTCCTTTCCTTCAGCTAACTTCGGGATTTTTTTGTTCTTCTTTCTCTAATTGGTTTAGGTGTGAGGTTAAGCTGTTTATTTGAGATGTTTCTTGTTTCTTAAGGTAGGATTGTATTGCTATAAACTTCCCTCATAGAACTGCTTTTGCTGCATTCCATAGGTTTTGGGTCATCGTGTTTGCATTGTCATTTGATTCTAGGTATTTTTTAATTTCTTCTTTGATTTCTTCAGTAATCTCTTGGTTATTTAGTAACATATTGTTTAGCCTCCATGTGTTTGTATTTTTTACAGATTTTTTGCTGTAATTGATATCTAGTCTCAGAGCATTGTGGTCAGAAAAGATACTTGATACAATTTCAATTTTCTTAAATATACCAGGGCTTGATTTGTGACCCAAGATATGATCTATCCTGGAGAATGTTCCATGAGCACTTGAGAAGAAAATGTATTCTGTTGTTTTTGGATGGAATGCCCTATAAATATCAATTAAATCCATCTTGTTTAATGTGTCATTTAAAGCTTGTGTTTCCTTATTTATTTTCATTTTGGATGATCTGTCCATTGGTGAAAGTGGGGTGTTAATGTCCCCTACTATGATTGTGTGACTGTCTATTCCCCTTCTATGTTTGTTAACATTTGCCTTATGTATTGATGTGCTCCTATGTTGGGTGAATAAATATTTACAATTGTTATATCTTCTTCTTGGATTGATCCCTTGATCATTATGTAGTGTCCTAATTTGTTTCTTGTAATAGTCTTTATTTTACAGTCTATTTTGTCTGATATGAGAATTACTATGCCAGCTTTCTTTTGATTTCTATTTGCATGAAATATATTTTTCCATCCCCTCACTTTCAGTCTATATGTGTCCCTAGGTCTGAAGTGGGTCTCTTGTAGACAGCATATATACAGGTCTTGTTTTTGTATCCATTCTGCCAGTCTGCGTGTTTTGGTTGGAGCATTTAATCCATTTACATTTAAGGTACTTATTGATATGTATGTTCTTATTACTATTTTCTTCATTGTTTTGGGTTTGTTATTGTATGTCTTTTCCTTCTCTTGTGTTTCCTGCCTAGAGAAGTTACTTCAGCATTTGTTGTAAAGCTGGTTTGGTGGTGCTGAATTATCTTAGCTTTTGCTTGTCTGTAAAGGTTTTTATTTCTCCGTTGAATGTGAATGAGATCCTTGCTGGGTAGAGTAATCTTGGTTGTAGATTTTTCCCTTTCATCACCTTAAATATGTCCAGCCACTCACTTCTGGCTTGCAGAGTTCCTGCTGACAGACCAGCTGTTAACCTTATGGGGATTCCATTTTATGTTACTTTTTGCTTTTTCCCTTGCTGCTTTTAATATTTTTCCTTTGTATTTAACTTTTGATTGTTTGATTAATTTGTGTCTTGGCATGTTTCTCCTTGGATTTACCTTGTATGGGACTCTCTGTGCTTCCTGGACTTGATTGACTATTTTCTTTCCTATATTAGGGAAGTTTTCAAATATAATCACTTCATATATTTTCTCAGTCCCTTTTTTTTTCTCTTCTTCTTCTGGGACCCCTATAATTTGAATGTTGGTGCATTTCATGTTGTCCCAGAGGTCTCTGAGACTGTCCTCAATTCTTTTCATTCTTTTTTCTTTATTCTGCTCTGCAGTAGTTATTTCCACTATTTTATCCTCCATCCATAACTTATCCATTCTTCTGCCTCAGTTATTCTGCTATTGGTTCCTTCTAGAGAATTTTTCATTTCATTTATTGTGTTGTTCATCATTGTTTGTTTGCTCTTTAGTTCTTCTAAGTCCTTGTTAAATATTTCTTGTATTTTCTCCATTCTATTTCCAAGATTTTGGATCATCTTTACTATCATTACTCTGAATTATTTTTCAGGTAGGCTGCCTATTTCCTTTTCATTTGTTTGGTCTGGTGGGTTTTTACCTTCCTCCTTCTTCTGCTGTGTATTTCTCTGTCTTCTCATTTTGCTTAACTTACTGCATTTGAGGTCTCCTTTTCATGGGCTGCAGGTATGTAGTTCCCATTGTTTTTGGAGTCTGCCCCCAGGGGCTAAGGTTGGTTCAGTGGGTTGTGTAGGCTTCCTGGTGGAGGGGACTGGTGCCTGTGCTCCAGTGGATGAGGCTGCATCTTGTCTTTCTCGTGGGCAGGACTGCATCTGGTGGTGTGTTTTGGGGTGTCTGTGACCTTATTATGATTTTAGGCAGCCTCTCTGCCTAAAATGGATGGGGTTGTGTTCTGGTCTTGCCAGTTGTTTGGCATAGGATGTCCTGCACTGTAGTTTGCTGGTCGTGGTGTGGAGCTGGGTCTTAGCACTGAGAAATAGATCTCTGGGAGACCTTTCACTGTTTGATATTATGTGGAGCCTGGAGGTCTCTGGTGGACCAATGTCCTGAACTCAGCTCTCCCACGTGAGAGGTACAGGCCTCATATCTGACTGCAGCACCAAGACCCTGTCAGTCACACGGCTCAGAAGAAAAGGGAGAAAAAAAAAAAGACAGATAGAAAAAAAATAAAATAAAAAGTTATTAAAATTAAAAATCTATTAAAATTAAAAATTTTATTAAAAATTTGAAAAAGTAATAAAATAAAAAGAAAGAAAGAAAAAAGAGGGCAACCAAACCAAAAAACAAATCCACCAAAGATTACAAGTGCTAAACGCTATAAGAAAAAAAAAAAAAAAAAGACAGATGGAACCCTAGGACAAATGGTAAAAGCAAAGCTATACAGACAAAATCACACAAAGAAGCATACACATACACACTCACAAGAAGAGAAAAAGGAAAAAATATATTTATATATTAAAAAAGGAAGAGAGCAACCAAATCAATAAACAAATCTACCAATGATAATAAGCTCTAAATATTAAACTAAAATAAATAAAAAGCCAGAAAGAAATTTGATGCAGAAAGCAAACCCCAAGTCCATAGTTGCTCTCAAAGTCCACCACCTCAATTTTGGGATGATTTGTTGTCTATTCAGGTACTCCACAGATGCAGGGTACATCAAGGTGAATGTGGAGATTTAATCCACTTCTCCTGAGGCTGCTGGGAGAGATTTCCTTTTCTCTTCTTTGTTCACACAGCTCCTGGGGTTCAGCTTTGGATTTGGCCCCGCCTCTTTGTGTAGGTCACCTGAGGGCGTCTGTTCCCCACCCAGACAGGAGGGGGTTAAAGGAGCAGCTGATTAGGGGGCTCTGGCTCACACAGGCTGGGGGGAGGGAGGGGTACGGAATGTGGGGCAAACCTGCAGCGGCAGAGGCCAACATGGCATTGCACCAGCCTGAGGCGTGCCATGTGTTCTGCCTGGGAAGTTGTCCCTGGATCACGGGACCCTGGCAGTGGCAGGCTACACAGGCTCCCAGGAAGGGAAGGTGTCGATAGTGGCCCGTGCTTGCACACAGGCTTCTTGGTGGCCGCAGCAGCAGCCTTAGCATTTCATATCCATCTCTGGTGTCTGCGCTGATAGCTGTGACTCATGCCCATCTCTGGAGCTCATTTAAGCGGTGCTCTGAATCCCCTATCCTTGTGCACCCCGTAACAACGGTCTCTTGCCTCTTAGGTAGGTCCAGACTTTTTCCCAGACTCCCTCCCTGCTAGCTGTGGTTCACTGGCCCCCTCCAGACTGTGTTCACACAGTCAACCCCAGTCCTCTCCCTGGGATCTGACCTCTGAAGCCTGAGCCTCAGCTCCCAGCCCCCCGCCCACCCCGGGGGGTGAGCAGACAAGCCTCTCAGGCTGGTGAGTGCTGATCGGCACTGCTTCTCTGTGCGGGAATCTCTCCACTTTGCCATCTGCACCCCTGTTGCTGTGCTCTCTTCCATGGCTCCGAAGTTCCCCCCGCTCACCCCCCATCTCCGCCAGTGAAGGAGCTTCCTAGTGTGTGGAAACTTTTCCTCCTTCACAGCTCCCTGCCAGAGGGGCAGGGCCCATCCCTATACTTTTGTCTCTGTTTTTCCTTTTTTCTTTTGCCCTACCCAGGTACGTGGGGATTTTCTTGCCTTTTGGGAAGTCTGAGGCCTTCTGCCAGCATTCAGTACATGTTCTGTAGGAGTTGTTCCACATATAGAAGTATTTTTGATGTATTTTTGGGGAGGAAGGTGATCTCCACGTCTTACTCCACTGCCATCTTGAAGGTCCCTCTCTGTTTGTAGATTTTTTGATGATGGCCATTCTGACCAGTGTGAGGTGATACCGCTTGTAGTTTTGATTTGCATTTCTCTAATGATTAGTGATGTTGAGTATCTTTTCATGTGTTTGTTGGCAATCTGTACATTTTCTTTGGAGAAATGTCTATTTAGGTCTTCTGCCCATTTTTGGATTGGGTTGTTTGTTTTTTTGATATTGAGCTGCATGAGTTGCTTGTATATTTTGGAGATTAATCCTTTGTCAGTTGTTTCGATTGCAAATACTTTCTCCCATTCTGAGGGCTGTCTTTTCATCTTGTTTATGGTTTCCTTTGTTGGGCAAAAGCTTTTAAGTTTCATTAGGACCCATTTGTTTATTTGGGGTTTTATTTCCATTTCTCTAGGAGGTGAGTCAAAAGGATGTTGCTGTGGTTTATGTCATAGAGTGTTCTGCCTGTGTTTTCCCCTAAGAGTTTTATAGTGCCCATTCTTACATTTAGGTCTTTAATCCATATTGAGATTATTTTTGTTTATTGTGTCAGGGAGTGTTTTAATTTCATTATTGTACATGTAGCTGTCCAGTTTTCCCAGCACCACTTATTGAAGAGGCTGTCTTTTCTCTCTTGTATACTCTTGCCTCCTTTATCAAAGATAAGGTGACCATATGTGTGTGGGTTCATCTCTGGGCTTTCTATCCTGTTTCATTGATCTGTATTTCTGTTCTTCTGCCAGTACCATACTGTCTTGATTATTGCAGCTTTGTAATATAGTCTGAAGTCAGGGAGCCTGATTCCTCCCTCTCCGTATTTCTTTCTCAAGATTGCTTGGGTTATTCGGGGTCTTTGGTGTTTCCATACAAATTGTGAATTTTTTTGTTGTAGTTCTGTGAAAAATGCCAGTGGTAGTTTGATAGGGATTGCATTGAATCTTTTGATTGCTTTGGGTAGTATAGTCATTTTCACAATGTTGATTCTTCCAATCCAAGGACATACTATATCTCTCCATCTGTTTTTATCATCTTTAATTTCTTTAATCAGTGTCTTATCGTTTTCTGCATACAGATCTTTTATCTCCTTAGGTAGGTTTATTCCTAGGTATTTTATTCTTTCTGTTGCAGTGGTAAATGGAAGTGTTTCCTTAATTTGTCTTTCAGATTGTTCATCATTGGTGTACAGGAATGCAAGAGATTTCTCTGCATTAATTTTGTATCCTGCTACTCTACCAAATTCATTGATTAGCTCTAGTAGTTTTCTGGTAGCATCTTTATGATTCCCTGAGTATACTATCATATCATCTGCAAACACTGACAGTTTTACTTCTTCTTTTCTGATTTGGTTTCCTTTTTTTCTTTTTCTTTTCTGATTGCAGTGGTTAAAACTTCTAAAACTATGTTGAATAATAGTAGTGAGAGTGGGCAACCTTGTCTTCTTCCTGATCTTAGAGGAAATGGTTTCAGTTTTTCACTATGTAGAATGATGTTGGCTGTGGCTTTGTCATATATGGCCTTTAATATGTTGAGGTAGGTTCGCTCCATGCCTACTTTCTGGAGAGTTTTTATCATAAATGGGTGTTGAATTTTGTCAAAAGCTTTCTCTGCATCTATTAAGATTATCATATGGTATTCATTCTTTAATTTGTTAATATGGTCTATCACATTGATTGATTTGCATATATTGAAGAATCCTTGCATTCCTGGGATAAACCCCACTTGATCATGGTGAATGATCCTTTTAGTGTGCTGTTGGATTCTGTTTGCTAGTATTTTGTTGAGAATTTTTGCATGTTTGTTCATCAGAGATATTGGCCTGTAATTTTCTTTTTTTGTGACATCTTTGTATGGTTTTGGTATCAGGGTGATGGTGGCCTCATAGAATGAGTTTGGGAGTGTTCCTCCCTCTGCTATATTTTAGAAGAGGTTGAGAACATAGTTTTGATCTCGTCTCTAAATATATGATAAAATTCACCTGTGAAGCCATCTGGTCTTGGGCTTTTGCTTGCTGGAAGATTTTAAATCACAGTTTCAATTTCAGTCTTGTGATTGGTTTTTTTAAATTTTCTATTCCTTCCTGGTTCAGCCTCAAAAGATTGTGCTTTTCTAAGAATTTGTCCATTTCTTCCAGGTTGTTCATTTTATTGGCTTGTAGTTGCTTGTAGTAATCTCTCATGATCTTTTGTATTTCTACTGTGTCAGTTGTTACTTCTCCTTTTTCATTTTTAATTCTATTGATTTGAGTCTTCTTTTTTTCTTGATGAGTCTGGCTAATGGTTTATCAATTTTGTTAATCTTCTCAAAGAACCAGCTTTTATTTTTATTGATCTTTACTATTGTTTCTTTCATTTGTTTTTCATTTATTTCTGATCTGATCTTTATGATTTCTTTCCTTTTGCTAACTTTGGGGTTTTTTTGTTCTTCTGTCTCTAATTGCTTTAGTTGTAAGGTTAGGTTGTTTGAGATGTTTCTTGTTTCTTGAGGTAAGATTGTATTGCTATGAATTTCCCTCTTAAAACTGCTTTTGCTGCATCCCATAAGTTTTAGGTGGTCGTGTTTTCATTGTCGTTTGTTTCTAGGTATTTTTGGATTTCCTCTTTGATTTTTTCTGTGATCTCTTGGTTATTTAGTAGCGTATTGTTTAGCCTCCATGTGTTTGTATTTTTTACAGTTTTTTCCCTCTAATTTTTATCTAGTCTCATAGCATTGTGGTCAGAAAAGATACTTGATACAATTTCAATTTTCTTAAATTTATCAAGCTTGATTTGTGACCCAAGATATATTCTATCCTGGAGAATGTTCCATGAACACTCGAGAAGAAAGCATATTCTGTTGTTTTTGGATGGAATGCCCTATAATTATCAATTAAGTCCATCTAGTTTAATGTGTCATTTAAAGCTTGTGTTTCCTTATTTATTTTCATTTTGGAAGATCTGTCCATTGGTGAAAATGGGGTGTTAACGTCCCATACTATTATTGTGTTACTTTGGATTTCCCCTTTTATGTTTGTTAGCATTTGCCTTATGTATAGAGGTGTCCCTATGTTGCATGCATATATAATTACAATTGCTATATCTTGTTCTTGGATTGATCCCTTGATCATTATGTAGTGTCCTTCTTTGTGTCTTGTAATAGTCTTTATTTTAAAGTCTATTTTGTCTAATATGAGTATTGCTACTCCAGCTTTCTTTTGATTTCCATTTGCATGGAATATCTTTTTCCATCCCCTCACTTTCAGTCTGCATTTGTCCCTAGGTCTGAAGTGGGTCTCTTGTAGACAGAATATATATGGGTCTTGTTTTGTATCTCTTCAGCCAGTCTGTGTCTTTTGGTTGGAGCATTTAATCCATTTACCTTTAAGGTAATTATCAATATGTATGTTCCTATTACGATTTTCTTAATTGTTTTGAGTTTTTTATTGTAGGTCTTTTCCTTCTCTTGTGTTTCCTGCCTAGGGAAGTTCCTTTAGCATTTGTTGTAAAGCTGGTTTGGTGGTGCTGAATTCTCTTAGCTTTTGCTTATCTGTAAAGGTTTTAAATTCTCCATCGAATCTGAATGAGATCCTTGCTTGGTATAGTAATCTTGGTTGTAGGTTTTTCCCTTTCATCACTTTAAATATGTCCTTCTTCTCCCTTCTGGCTTGCATAACTTCTTCTGACAAATCAGCTATTAACCTTATGGGGATTCCCTTTTGTTATTTGTTGTTTTTCCTTGCTGATTTCAATATTTTTTCTTTGTATTTAATTTTTGATAGTTTGATTAATATGTGTCTTGGCTTGTTTCTCTTTGGGTTTATCCTTTATGGTACGCTCTGTGCTTCTTGGTCTTATTGACTATTTCTTTCCCATGTTAGGGATGTTTTCGACTATAATCTCTTCAAATAGTTTCTCAGTCCCTTTCTTTTACTCTTCTTCTTCTGGGGCCCCTATAATTTGAATGTTGGTGCACTTAATATTGTCCCAGAATTCTCTGAGAGTGTCCTCAGTTCTTTTCATTATTTTTTCTTTATTCTGCTCCCTGGAAGTTATTTCCACCATTTTATCTTCCAGGTCACTTTTCTCTTCTTCTGCCTCACTTATTCTGTTGTTGATTCCTTCTAGAGTATTTTTAAGTTCAGTAATTGTGTTGTTCATCACTGTTTTTTTGCTCTTTAGTTCTTCTAGATCCTTTTAAAATGTTTCTTGTATTTTCTCCATTCTGCTTCTGTGATTTTGGATCATCTTTAGTATTATTACTCTGAATTCTTTTTCAGGTAGGTTGTCTGTTTTGTCTTCACGTATTTTGTCTTGAAGGTTTTTATCTTGTTTCTTCGTCTGTAACAAATTTTTTTGTCCTTTCATTTTTTTTTTTTTTTTTTTTTTTTTGATGGGTGGTGCTGTGTTCCTGTCTTACTGGTTGTATGGCTGAGATGTCCAGCACTGGAGTTTGCAGGCAGTTGGATAGAGCTGGGTCTTGGTGCTCTGATGAGGAGCTCTGCAAGGCCTCACTCTGATTGATATTCCCTGGGATCTGAGGTTCTCTGTTAGTCCAGTGGTTTGGACTTGTAGCTACCATCACAGGAGCTCAGGCCCTACCTCTGGCCTGGGAATCAAGATCCCGCAAGCTTCACGGCATGGGGAAAAAATGTATAAAGAATAAAATAAAATTAGAAAAATAAAAGATTTATTAGGGAAAATAAAAATATAAAAGAATCAACAACGATGAATCAACAGGTAAAACAGAACCCCAATCTAAGAGGAAAAAAGGAAAGAGAAGAAAAAAAAGCCTTGGCTAATGGGGGCGGCATTTAGGCGGAGGTGCAACTTAGGCAGGGGTGGGGTTTAGGGTGGGATGGGACCTAAGTAGGTGGGGGGGGGGTTGATGTTCAAGCATGGGGCAGGGCCTCTGCTTAGGATCTGTGCAGAAGGGGAGAAGCAGCACGTGGTAAGGAAGTCCTCTGGAGTGTGGTGTTCCAGAGTTTGGAGGTAGGGCCCTGAGTGAGGGTGTGTGCATGGGATTTAGGCCCAGCACAGTTGGAGGGAGTCTTAGAGAGGGTCTCTGAGTGTAGAGGTAGGGCCCTGGGTGGCGGTGTAGGGGTGGGACTTGGGCTCTGTGTGGCAGGAGGGAGACTCCAAGGGCAGATGATTAGGCCCAGGAGCCTAAAAGGCTCCCTGGGGCCTAAGTGGACAGGGAAAGCACTGGCTCCATTCCCTTCCACTCCTTTGCACCCCCCTGTCTCCCGCAGAGTCTCCCCCATCCCCTCTGGACCCCTAACCATGGGTGAGTCCCCCTGGGTGTAGGAACTCCTCCCCTCCCCCAGCCACCCCTCAGGGCTGCCAGTCCCAGAGGTCTGACCTTTACTTTTGCTCCCGCTTTCCCCCCCCCCCCCAACTACCTCAGGACCCACATATCTGGAGGGAGCCTAGGTGGGCAGAGGATCAGGCCCGGGATCTCAGCAGGTTCCTGAGGGCCCAAGTGGGCATGGGAAACCTGGCCACACTCCCTTTTGACCCTCTGCCCCCCCAATGGTTCCCCAATTTCCCCCTTCGGGTGTGGGATCCCTTCCCCTCCCCAAGCCGCCCCTCAGGGGCACCGGTGCCATCCCGCCTCCACCTCTCCTCCCCTTTCACTCCCCCCAAGCCTCACATCCTACCTGGTTGCTAGGGGTTCCTCCCGTTCCCTTAGGTATCCGTGGTCCCCCACTGGTGCCTGATAGGTGCCCTAGTTATGATGAGACGCAAATTCTGCATCCTCCTAGTATGCTGTCTTGACTCCACCCCTCTCCTAGTATATTTAATTGAGTTTTTAATGGGGAAGAAGACAGAAGGAAAGACAAAGGCAGAAAGGTGAATAAGAAGCCATGGTTTGACCCGATTTTGGTGTATCCTAACATCAACCATCCATTATTCTCATACTTCAGGAAGACTGAGGTTCCTCTGCTTCCCAGAAGTGCTTCCTTCTCCCCATTCCTTTGCCAATCTACTTGACCAGAGAACAAATACAACTCAGATCTGTAGAGCACGTTGGGGTATGTAAAACTGTCTCAAATATGTTATCACATTTTGCTGTTAACATAGCCCTTTGACTTCAATTAGGTCTGTATGTATGTATGTGTGTATTGTTATTACCATTTACAGATAAGAAAACTAAATTTGAGGGAGGTTAAAGATTTCTAAAAAGTTTATAAGACTAGGAAAACACTGAGCTGAGACCACAAACCAGGTTTTCAGACTGTAAATACACAATGTCTTTTTATTCCATGGTATGTCACCAATTACCCCAACCTCAGTGCACAATAGAAACCTCATCTTAGGAAAAAGAATCTTATCTTCTTCCTAGATTCATGTCACAGAAATCCAAAACATGAGGGAGAGAGGTTAATGACCAGAAATAACTTTTTTGTACTACAGTACAATACCAAAAGTGAATCAATGAAAGACAAGCAAGTTGCAAATTAGGGGAAAAAATAAGAAACTTGCATTGGTTTTAACTGGCCATTTGTAAGAGGGAACTGTGAAAAGATCCCAAATTATGTTGATGTTCTGTATGGAAGATGTTCATCAACTCTACTCCACTTCATTAAAATTTAAGAAGAAACAAGAAAAATTGAAATCAGATGTAAACATAAGTTTAACAATTTTATTCCTATTATAAAATTAATGCATGTTTACTCTTTTAAAAGTTAAAAACACAAACAAAAAATAAAATTACAAGCTCCCATTATCTCTTCACCCCCAAATAAACACAATTATGCTGGTATGAGTCCTTTCTGGCTCTGTTTTCTATGCATAAAAATGTATCCTTTTTTCTGTACTCCACATATAATTTTATAAGTTTTCTTTTTTCATAGCAATTTGATGTGAACATTTGTCTATATTAGTAACAATATTAAACAGGCTACAATGTATCCCCTTACATGAATATGCTAAAATTTAGTTAGCCATTTCCATACTTACATTGTCTCCAATTTTTGATACTTATATATAATGCTTCAATAACACCCTTGTAAACATATTTTTGCACCTTTTGATAACTGGGGTGGGGGGTGCACCATGGGAGAAATTTCTAAAAACAGAACCAATTAGTAAACAGGTATGCAAATATAAGCTTTTTACCTACCATCAAATTGCCCTCCAGAAAGCTTAAACCAAGTTACTCCCCACTTGGATTACCACTCCCTCTACAACACCAGCTATTATCATTCTATTTACTTATCACATTGTGATACATGATGAATAATATTTCACTGTGCTTTTAATTTGCATGTATTTATCTATCTGTTAGTTTGAAATTTTTTCCCACATGTTCATTGAACATTTGTATGTCTTCTTTTATGAATTACTAATTTATATCCAAGGAAGAAATTTTTGACAGTGGCATACTACAGTAAGCCTGAGTTGTAAGAATTCTTTTCTCTGGAGTTCTTTAATATAATGATCTAAAAAGTTCTAGGAAAACTCTTTGAAAACAGGAGGAATGAACTAGATGAATTCTTAAGATCCCTACCAATCCTAAGCTTCATTCATTCATTTATTCATTTAATACTTTGCTGAATGCCATTTTACTTCATATTACATAAGTATATATAGAGTTTTACTATGCAATATTTTATCTGATCCTCACAGTAACACTGTGAGAGGGATTATTGACCCAGGTCTATGAATGGCTTCAAGAAGCAAAGGAATTCCTTCAACTGAACAAATAATTTTTGTATTTGTGCACAAGTACATTTGTTCAGTGGAGAACATCCAGTAGCTTTCACCAGAATCTTAAAGGCTGAGAATCAGTGCCTTGTGAGAAAGAGAAGGAAGTTCTTGTTAGCTCTATTTTACAAGTAAGAAAAAGTTTCTTTACTCATTGAAGTTAATTTCCTTGTCTAAGGTCTCAAGGACAATAAGTGGTGGGATGAGGGCCAGCACTGCTAGTTCCAAGTTCAGTGCAATTCCTACTGTACCTTAAGTGTATAGAGGAGTTATGGAAATGTAGCACATCATCCTTGCCTCAAGGGTCATAATGGCTATTATAACAGCCAAGCCTTACGCATGAAAAGTTAAACAAGGTAAGTAAAGAATATCATACTCCAATATGAGATTTTCTAAGACCTATTGCCAGATAATAAATGATTTGAATTTCAGAAATTATCTGAAAAGTTCAAAGTAAACTTCATAAAGGATAATATTAGACTGAGATCTGAAATTTACTAAGATGAACAGGGGGGAAGGAAATTCGTGAAGAGGAGAGAGAAAGAAATGTAAGAGCGTAGGTCCAAGAGTGGGAATGTGCATGTTCCAGAGGCATTCAACAGACCATTGAGACTTTGGGAAAGAATTCATATGTATACATATTATGCTGAGTGTTCCCTCCACTAGGAAGCCTACACAAGTCACTGAACCAACCTCACCCACTGGAGGCAGACACCAAAAAAAACTGGAACTATGAACCTGCAGCCTCCGAAAAGGAGACGCGAAACACAGTAAGTTAAGAAAAATGAGAAGACACATACACCAGGAAGCCTACACAACCCACTGAACCAAACTTACCCACTAGGGCAGACACTAAACACAATGAGAAATATGAACATGCAGCCTGCGAAAAGGAGACCCAAATACAGTAAGTTAAGCAAAATGAGAAGACATAGAAATATTCAGCAGATGAAGGAGCAAAGTAAAAACCCACCAGACCAAACAAATGAAGAGGAAATTGGAAGTCTACCTGAAAAAGAATTCAGAGTAATGATAGTAAAGATGATCCAAAATCTTGGAAATAGAATGGAGAAAACACAAGAAACGTTTAACAAGGACCGAGGAGAACTAAAGAGCAAACAAACAATGTTGAACAGCACAATAAATGAAATTAAAAATTCTCTAGAAGGAATCAATAGCAGAATAACTGAGGTAGAAGAACGGATAAGTGACCTGGAAGATAAAAGAGTGGAAATAACTACCACAGAGCAGAATAAAGAAAAAAGAATTAAAAGAATTGAGGACAGTCTCAGAGACCTCTGGGACAACATGAAACGCACCAACATTTGAATTATAGGGATTGCAGAAGAAGAAAGGAAAAAGAAAGGGACTGAGAAAATATTTGAAGAGATTATAGTTGAAAACTTCCCTAATATGGGAAAGGAAATAGCCAATCAAGTCCAGGAAGCACAGAGCCCCATACAGGATAAATCCAAGTAGAAACACACCAAGACACATATTAATCAAACTATCAAAAATTAAATATAAAGAAAAAATACTAAAAGCAGCAAGGGAAAAGCAACAAATAACATACAAGGGAATACCCATAAGGTTAACAGCTGGTCTTTCAGCAGAAACTCTGCAAACCAGAAGGGACTGGCAGTACATATTTAAAGTTATGAAAGGGAAAAACCTACAACCAAGATTACTATACCCAGCAAGGATCTCATTCAGATTTGACGGAGAAATTAAAACCTTTACAGACAAGCAAAAGCTAAGAGAATTCAGCACCACCAAACAAGATTTACAACAAATGCTAAAGGAACTTCTCTAGGCAGGAAACACAAGAGAAGGAAAAGATCTACAATAACAAACCCAAAACAATTAAGAAAATGGGAATAGAAACACACATATCGATAATTACCTTAAATGTAAATGGATTAAATGCTCCAACCAAAAGACACAGACTGGCTGAATGGATACAAAAACAAGACCTGTATATATGCTGTCTACAAGAGACCCACTTCAGACCTAGGGACACATACAGACTGAAAGTGAGGGGATGGAAAAAGATATTCCATGCAAATGGAAATCAAAAGAAACCTGGAGTAGAAATTCTCATATCAGACAAAATACTCCTTAAAACAAAGATTATTACAAGACACAAAGAAGGACACTACATAATGATCAAGGGATCAATCCAAGAAGAAGACAGAACAATTGTAAATATTTATGAACCCAACATAGGAGCACCTCAATACATAAGGCAAATACTAACAGCCATAAAAGGGGAAATCAACAGTAAAACAATCATAGTAGAGGACTTTAACATCCCACTTTCACCAATAGACAGGTCACCCAAAGTGAAAATAAATAAGGAAACACAAGCTTAAATGATACATTAAACAATATAGACTTAATTGATATTCATAGGACATTCCATACAAAAACAACAGAATACACTTTCTTCTCAAGTGCTCATGGAACATTTTCCAGGATAGATCATATCTTGGGTCACAAATCAAGCCTTGGTAAATTTAAGAAAATTGAAATCATATCAAGTATCTTTTCTGACCCCAAAGCTATGAGACTAGATATCAATTACAGGAAAAAAATCTGTAAAAAATACAAACACATGGAGGCTAAAGAATACACTACTAAATAACCAAGAGATCACTGAAGAAATCAGAGAGGAAATCAAAAAATACCTAGAAACAAGTGATAATGAAAACACGATGACCCAATACCTATGGGATGCAGCAAAAGCAGTTCTAAGAGGGAAGTTTATAGCAATAAAATCCAACTTTAAGAAACAAGAAACATCTCAAATAAACAACCTAACCTTACACCTAAAGCATTTAGAGAAAGAAGAACCAAAAAATCCCCAAAGTTAGCAGAAGGAAAGGAATCATAAAGATCAGATCAGAAATAAATGAAAAAGAAATGAAGGAAACAGTAGCAAAGATCAATACAACTAAAAGCTGGTTCTTTGAGAAGATAAACAAATTTGATAAACCATTAGCCAGACTCATCAAGAAAAAAAGGGAGAAAACATAAATCAATAGAATTAGAAATGAAAAAGGAGAAGTAACAACTGACACTGCAGCAATACAAAGGATCATGAGAGATTACTACAAGCAACTATATGCCAATAAAATATACAACCTGGAAGAAATGGACACATTCTTAGAAATGCGCAACCTGCCGAGACTGAACCAGGAAGAAATAGAAAATATGAACAAACCAATCACAAGCACTGAAACTGAAACTGTGATTAAAAATCTTCCAACAGACAAAAGCCCAGGACCAGATGGCTTCACTGGAAAATTCTATCAAACATTTAAAGAACAGCTAACATCGATCCTTCTCAAACTCTTCCAAAATATAGCAGAGGGAGGAACACTCCCAAACTTATTCTACGAGGTCACCATCACCCTGATACCAAAATCAAACAAAGATGTCACAAAGAAAGAATACTACAGGCCAATATCACTGATGAACATAGATGCAAAAATCCTTAACAAAATACTAGCAAACAGAATCCAACAACAAATTAAAAGGATCATACACCATGATCAAGTGGGGTTTATCCCAGGAATGCAAGGATTCTTCAATATACGCAAATCAATCAATGTGATACACCATATTAACAAACTGAAAGAGAAAAACCATATGATCATCTCAATAGATGCAGAGAAAGCTTTTGACAAAATTCAACACCATTTATGATAAAAACCCTCCAGAAAGTAGGCACAGAGGGAACTTACCTCAACATAATAAAGGCCATATATGACAAACCCACAGCCAACATCGTCCTCAATGGTGAAAAACTGAAACTATTTCCACTAAGATCAGGAACAAGACAAGGTTGCCCACTCTCACCACTATTATTCAACATACTTTTGGAAGTTTTAGCCACAGCAATCAGAGAAGAAAAAGAAATAAAAGGAATCCAATTCGGAAAAGAAGAAGTAAATCTGTCACTGTTTGCAGATGACATGATACTATACATAGAGTATCCTAAAGATGCTACCAGAAAACTACTAGAGCTAATCAGTGAATTTGATAAAGTAGCAGGATACAAAATTAATGCACAGAAATCTCTTGCATTCCTATACACTAATGATGAAAAATCTGAAAGAGAAATTAAGAAAATACTCCCATTTACCATTGCAACAGAAAGAATAAAATACCTAGGAATAAACCTACCTGAGGAGACAAAAGACCTGTATACAGAAAATTATAAGACACTGATGAAAGAAATTAAAGATGATACAAATAGATGGAGAGATATACTGTGTTCTTGGATTGGAAGAATCAACATTGTAAAAATGACTCTACTACCCAAAGCAATCTACAGATTCAATGCAATTCCTATCAAACTACCACTGGCATTTTTCACAGAACTAGAACAAAAAATATCACAGTTTGTATGGAAACACAAAAGACCCTGAATAGACAAAGCAATCTTGAGAAAGAAAAACAGAGCTGGAGGAATCACACTCCCAAACTTCAGACTATACTACAAAGCTACAGTAATCAAGACAGTATGGTACTGGCAGAAGAACAGAAATACAGATCAGTGGAACAGGATAGAAAGCCCAGAGATAAACCCATGCACATATGGTCACCTTATCTTTGATAAAGGAGGCAAGAATATACAATGGAGAAAAGACAGCCTCTTCAGTAAGTGGTGCTGGGAAAACTGGACAGTTACATGTAAAAGAATGAAATTAGAACACTCCCTAACACCATACACAAAAATAAACTCAAAATGGATTAAAGACCTAAATTTAAGGCCAGACACTATAAAATTCTTAGAGGAGAACATATGTAGTACACTCTGTCACATAAATCACAACAAGATCCTTTTTGACCCACCTCCTAGAGAACTGGAAATAAAACCAAAAAATAAACAAATGGGACCTAATGAAACTTCAAAGCTTTTGCACAGCAAAGGAAACCATAAACAAGATGAAAAGATAAGCCTAAGAATGGGAGAAACTATTTGCAAATGAAGCAATGGACAAAGGATTAATCTCCAAAATATACAGGCAGCTCATGCAGCTCAATATCAAAAATAGAAACAATCCAATCCAAAATGGGCAGAAAACCTAAATAGACATTTCTCCAAAGAAGATATACAGATTGCCAACAAACACATGAAAGGATGCTCAACATCCCTAATCATTAGAGAAATGCAAATCAAAACTACAATGAGGTATCACCTCACAGCAGGCAGAATGGCCATCATAAAAAAATCTACAGACAATAAATGCTAGAGAGTGTGTAGGGAAAATGCAACCCTCTTGCACTGTTGGTGTGAATGTAAGTTGATACAGCCACTATGGAGAAGAGTATGGAGGCTCCTTAAAATACTACAAGTAGAACTACCATACGACCCAGCAATCCCACTACTGGGCATATACCCTGAGAAAACCATAATTCAAAAAGAGTCGTGTACCACAATGTTCATTGCAGCTCTATTTACAATAGCCAGGACATGGAAACAACATAAGTGTCCATCAACAGATGAATGGATAAAGAAGATGTGGCACATATATACAATGGAATCTTACTCAGCCATAAAAAGAAATGAAATTGAGTTTTTTGTAGTGAGGTGGATGGACCTAGAGTCTGTCATACAGCGTGAAGTAAGTCAGAAAGAGAAAAACAAATACCGCATGCTAACACATATATATGGCATCTAAAAAAAAAAAAAAAAAGGGTCATGAAGAACCTAAGGGCAAAGCGGGAGTAAAGACGCAGACCTACTAGACAATGGACTTGAGGATACGGGGAGGGGGAAGGGTAAGCTGGGACAAAGTGAGAGAGTGGCATGGACATGTATACACTACCTAATGTAAAATAGATAGCTAGTGGGAAGCAGCCGCATAGCACAGGTAGATCAGCTCGGTGCTTTGTGACCCCCTAGAGGGGTGGGATAGAGAGGGTGGAGGGAGGGAGACGCAAGAGGGAAGAGATATGGGGATATATGTATATGTATAACTGATTCACTTTGTTATAAAGCAGAAACTAACACACCATTGTAAAGCAATTATTCTCCAATAAAGATATTTTAAAAAAAAATCCCTTACAAATCTCCATTAACTATCTTAGAGGGGGAGCTTGTATTTCATTGACTGTAGTTTATGCAAATACGATCAGAGGAATTAACATATTGGAAGGAGCTGACATTTTTCCTGATATATTGAATCATTAGCATGACAGAATCACTTAAGCTGGATTCACTAACATCAGGTTTCCTCTCATTATTGACCCCTACAGAGTAGGCTCTGACAAGTGGAACTGCTGCAAAGTTCATTAATAATGTGGAATAAATCAATTGTTCAGGAAATACTGAAAACAGATGACACTGACCTCATGCATTTCGCAAGTTCAGCACAAATACATCCCCACCAAGGACATAGAATCTCCCCCATATCCTTTTCTGACCTACCCATGGAACCTGGTCTTCAACCTCCCCTGTCCTCAAGCATCCTAGGGGGAAACAGCTCCTCAGCCCCCTGTGAACACAGTAGACCAATGGACATTCAAAAAAGAAATAGCTTCAGGCCTGAAAAGAAAGAACATGGAGGCTTTTACAAGATTTACAGACATAAAATGAGTGATGGCCATGACTTAGGGTGTGCACTTGGGCTTTTTTTCACATTTGTAGCTAATATTTCAAAAGAACTATTTCTATTTCCTAACTAACAAGAACACAGCTTATGTGGGTTAAAGGGTATGATCAGGAATAGGGAAAGGCCAAGAACATAACCTGGTCTATTTTTTATGATGCAGGGTCAGCTAGTTCTAGGATGTGAAGAATCCCTTACTGTAGATGTTGTATCCTATGACTACAGGCAACATGCTTTCTAAGTACAATCTCTGTTTGTATTACTAGCATCACCTCAAAGCTTTTCAAATTGTAATCACTTAAGTAACTTTGTCACCTAGAAGTTTTAGTTTAAATATGTCTGTGCTCCCAAAACCTTTTGCTGTGTGTGTTTCTGTTATACAGTATAATCAGCTTGTGTTAGTCTGGTCTATTGGGGCAGAAATAACATGGACAAAGGAAATCCAGAGAATCCAAAAATAATCTGATTTTAGCCAATTGATTCAACTTCTCACCCACCAAGCCTCAAATTGAAGCTCCTTTCCTTGATTGATTTTTCCCCTCCTCAGAATTGCTTAATAGTAATGTTAATGAGCAGTGTAATAAACCAAAAGAGGGTGGAAAGAGAAAAGGCAGAGAATTAACAGAAGAGAATAATCTACGAAGTAGGAAACTGGCCATAATCTACTGAGAATGAATTATCTAGGTTCGTAAATTAGCGACATATTCCTCTATACGTTTCCTTTCTCTTTTTTATCAGACTACCTATAAATATATATATATTTAAAAAGTGAGTTCCAACATTATAGACATTACACACAAGAATTCTTGAGAGAAAACTGGACGTAAAACATTCCCATTAAACCATTTTTTTTGGCGGGGGAGGACTTGGTAGGGGATAGTAATGGATAGTGTTTACATAAAACCTAAATTGCCTTGGTATTTAGGGGATATCTCCACTGGTTTCATTTCTTTTAATTTTTTTTTAAATTGGGTTATCTGTAAAGATTTCATATGCCTCAGAGCTTCTTTGAAATAATTAGCAGAAGTCTCAGAGCACATAAAACTGAGGTTCCCTCTGTGAATGCACCCTTCTCTGGTCCCTGACTGGCTCCTTCTTCTCCTTTAGATCTCAATATAAATCTTACCTCTTCAGAGGAACCATCCCAGACCAGTCTTCCCTCTATTTCTTATATTCACACCCTTTTTATTTCCTTTCTAGCCCTTATCATATTATAATTGCTATGTTTGTTCATTTAATTAGCTCATTTCAAATTTTTTAGCTCCTACCTAATTAGAATGTAAGCTGCATGAGGACAGTAATATTGTCAATTTTTCATCATAGTGACTGGCATATTGTAGAATGGTAATAAGTATTTGTTAAATGGATGAATAAATAAGAATGTGAGTACTTGACATACATCCATCTATCCGTCTATTAATGTTTTGTTTCTTGGAATTTGGCATAAAAACTCATTCTAATTCCATTTTGTTTTATCCTCTCCAAAACCAAAGTAATTCAACCAGCTTAAAATTATGTACAGAAGAATTCTGCACAACAACAACAACAAAAAGTTAACAACATTTGTTTTAAGTATAACCACTAATCATTACAGAGAATTTGAGTAGAACCCTCTTTTGTTAGGAAAGCAAACGAAAAATTCTCCTTAAGTTTCTACTAAGAGTGAAGTAAGAAGAAGTCAGTTTCTTCTTAAAATATGACAGCCCAGAGAAATCCTTTACATACAGTGTTCTATACCACAGTGTTTAAGATGACATAAAATAGCATCAGAAATCACACTTACTCTATAGTGGTAATCATTTTGCAATGTATAACACGTGGTACCTTTTAAAATTAACAATGCTGTATCTTAATAAAAATTAATTGTTTAAAAAGAAATCACACTAAACTGCCTCCCAGTTTTAATTCACTCTTTCATTTATTGAACAAATATTTATGTTGGGCTCCATTTATGTTCCAGAGACAGGGCTTCACTGTGGTTGTGAAGACAATACAGACACAGAGCTTAAAACCACCTCATATATAATAACTTTTTGCAATATAAGAAATGCTTTTCAATCTACTGTTTCTTTAAACTTCCAAGCCCAGTTTTATGCTTTTAAAAAATATCAAAGCATGGCTTGTAGGCCCAAGCCCCCAGGTAACTAAAGCAAAGAAAGCCTGAGGCTCAAAAACTAGAAAAATAACTAAGACCTCTCCAAACTTAAACAAAACAAAATCACATTTGTAGAATTCCATTTGTTTCCTTCTGTGTAGCTATAGGCTACATATTTAAAGTAATTAAATGCGAAAGTGAAAAGAAAGATATCAATCATTATTCTGAAAACTAATTTGAATGCTTTGGAAATACTTGATAAAGTCAAGTCATTTTGATGGACAACTGTGAAAAAAAGAAAATTTAAAAATCTGAAAGAATTCTGAACTCAGATTTCTCCTCAATTTACCGAGGTTCTTACTTCTCTTCAAAGAAAATGAAACAGAAAAACACATAAAGCACTTGACATGTCATTTATACAAGAAACATGAAAATTAATTCCAAAAGCAGGCCCATACTAAAATAAAACCAAAAGTAGTGAAATAAGTCAGACAAAGACAAATACTGTATGATATCACTAAAAAAGCTGAACTCATAAAAAGAGTAGAATTGTGGTTATCAGGGGCTGGGGAGTGAGGGAAATGGGTGAAGGTGGTCAAAGGATACAAGCTTCCAGTTATGAGATAAGTTCTGGGGAATCTAATGTACAGCATGGTCATTATAGTTAATAATACCATATCATACAATTGAAAGTTTCTAAGAGAGTTGATCTTAAATGTTTGCACCATGAAAAAGAAATGGTACTCATGTAACGTGATGGTGGTGTTAGCTAACACTACAGTGGTAATTATTTCACAATGCATAAGTGTATCAAATTAACATGTTGTACACCTTAAACTTACACAATGTTATATGTCAGTTATATCTCAATAAAACAGGAAATTAATTAATTAATTAATTAAATTTTTGAAAAGGAAAAAATAGAGAAAAACCATAAAATAATTTTTTTTAAAAAAGTAAATATATATACAAATTCAACAAAGGAAAAGCCTCTACCCTACTTTTTTTTAAATGACTAATAAAATACACTTAAACATTTGAAGCTAAAATAAAATCTTTAAATTATGTATGACTTTTACAAATTCCAGTTTTAATAATTTTTCAATTAATTAACCAAGTACTACCCTGAACACTTTGGAAAAGAGGGCTTCTATTGCATCTATAAAGAAATGATCATCAGGTTGTCATGAGGACCCCACATTGAATATTAAAAACAAATAGACTGATAATTTCACTGTGGTGACAGGAAATTGGAAACAATCCAGGTGTCCACGTGTAGACAGGTCCTGTGTAGACAGGACAAATGTGATGGAGGTACCCCATGGAGCACTTGGAGCAATTAGAAGCAAGGTACACATAGAGCAACATGAATGGCTCCTAAGATCAAGAGACGAGTGAAGAAAATTTAGGAATAGAATGAAATATATATTGTGTGATAGCCCTTATGTAAGTTAAAGATATATACACACAGAACAATTATACACTTTCAAACAATAACATATACATTAAATACATTATAATGGTTACCCAACATGAAAAGGAGAAAGGAAGAGAGTTGTTGGAAGTGAAAGGTAATAAATACAAGCACACATAGATTCATGCATGTACATATACATTCGCATATATAAACATACATTCATATATACATACATACATTCAAGAGGGGACCCTTGCAAAGACCAATGATGATAATGAGAGTATGATTAACTCAATCCTCTATATCTCAATTCAAAGAAAAATCTTAATACTCTTGGGTTTTTTTTTTTTTTGTCTGTTTTGGGTCTTCATTGCTGCTAGTGGGCTTCCTCTAGTTGCGTGGAGTGGGGGTCCACTCTTCCTTGCAGTCCTCGGGCCTCTCCCTGCGGTGGCCTCTCTTGATGCGGAGCGCGGGCTTCAGCAGCTGTGGCTCACGGGCTCTAGAGCGCAGGCTCAGTAGTTGTGGCTCACGGGCCCAGCTGCTCTGCGGCATGTGGGATCTTCCCAGACTAGGGCTCGAACCCACGTCCCCTGCATTGGCAGGCGGACTCCCAACCACTGTGCCACCAGGGAAGCCCTTCTTGGTTGTTTAATTTTATTTTTGTCTTACGTTCACAGACTGAAACCATAATTCTGGTCACCATTTTCTTGGATAGAATGTTTATCAAAAAACTGACAAAATAATTTAAAGTCCATGTCTTGACAATGGATCGAGGTGTCATGCTACTAATTTAAGCAGCTTGTTTTGTTAGGAAAAAGCAGTCCTCACACAACAATTCACCAATGTCTTTTAGTAGTCTACAGCTACATGTTCCCATTAGATCTTATTTTAACAGATATCTATGTGGTGCTAAATATATATTATAGACTGTTCCAAGTACTTTACAAAGGTTAATTTGTTTAATCCTCATAACACCCCAACGAGGTAGGTACTATGCTTACCCACATTTTACAGAAAATGAAGCTGAAGTAAGAAGAGGCTCTCTAATTCATCCAAAGTTGCAGCTAGTTAAGCGGCAGAACCATAATTCAAACCCATGAGGTCTGAGCCCAGAGTCTGTGTGTTAACTGTTCACACTATGTAAAGCTGCCTCTTGGATGAGGCAAAATATCCAGATGCACAAATGTCTATTCTAGTACAGATCCAGAGTCAATGCCTTCTTACAATTAATTAACAAGTGGCAATGTGGAAAAAATCACCAAATACGAGCAAGACACTATGTTAGATACTGTACATACTACTGTGTTATCCAATTTAATGCTCATACCAACAGCAGAGGAAACTGAACCAAGAAAGATTAATTAACTTGCTTCATGTCTCACAGATAACAGGTAGCAGAGCAAGTATTTGAATCCAAGAAGAACCACCGTTTTGTACAACTCCGTGAAGGAACACTCATATTGGAGTCTATGTGAATGGCATCCCTGATATGTGCTGGCCATGAATCTGGGTCTATTTGACTTCAAATCCAGTACTCTTTTCACTGCAAAGACTTAGAATCAAATAAGATCTTATAGCATAATCAAACACAGTGACAAATGACTCTGCAAGGCTTTGCCATAGAGTGGCATTTCAATACTATTAGATCTTGAATACTTAATGGTCAAATTTCTCTCTTAATTCAGGAATATGATTCCAGCCTGCTCCTCTTTGCTCCATATCTGGCCTTCAAATTACAAATTCCATCAGACCACCACGACATTATAAAATTCATTAAGGATCTAGGGAAACAACTCTGACACATATACCACAGAGCTGAAAAATCTCCTCATTCTTAGTAGAATAATCAAAGTATAGTTTTTAAATGGTTTTCTCTGATAGCATGTAATCAATGTTAGTAAGCATTTTCATAACCTTATCATTCATTCATCCATTCATTTCAGTTATTCAGTTTTCACTATGTGCCAAATATTCTTTGAAAATACCTGTTATTTAACTCTCTTTAAATTTAGCCAGAAAATTCTAAAATTATGCAACCACAATATATTTGAGGTGACTTCTACCATCTCATTATATTCTTTTCAGTGGTTCATCTTTCTTTGCTCTATTGATTACTTTTGTTAGCATCTTTCTAACCAATTGCTAACACCTGTTGGGGAGAGTAAACACTACAATCTAAGGATCAGCTACTTCTCTGCATAATCAAAGACCAAGTGGTACAAGAAGATGCAGTGGGGGCTGTCATGTGATGTGCCCATCACCAAGGGAGAGATGAGTGTGCAGGTCTCTCGGGAGAGGTCAACCCTGAGGACCTGTTTTCTTAGCACACCACAACATCAGGATCATATAAAGCCCCACCTCTCAAACACTGCCTTGGAATTTTTCTCAAGAAAACTCAACCCTCCCACCGTTCTCCCAAAGGGAAATACATAAGTAAATTATGGCCTTTGCCTAGTGAAAGAGAAGACTATATAATAAGATGTAAAATGTTTTTGAACTCCTAGAAACTAAGAGCAGATGGCTTTAGTTCTTTGAAAAACATGATATAAACAAAATAACAATAATGTATACTTCCAATGTACTTACCATGTTCTATCACTATTGAAAGTCCCTATTCAAAGTGACTTTCATATACGTAATTTCATTAAATCTTCACAACGACCCTATCAGGGGAGGTAATTTTTTTTTTTAATATCTTTATTGGAGTATAATTGTTTTACAATGGTGTGTTAGTTTCTGCTTTATAACAAAGTGAATCAGCTATACATATACATATATCTCCATATCTCCTCCCTCTTGCATCTCCCTCCCACCCTCCCTATACCACCCCTCTAGGTGGTCACAAAGCATCGAGCTGATCTCCCTGTGCTATGCAGCTGCTTCCCACTAGCTATTTTACATTAGGTAGTGTATATATGTCCATGCCACTCTCTCACTTCGTCCCAGCTTACCCTTCCCCCTCCCCGTGTCCTCAAGTCCATTCTCTACATCTGCGTCTTTATTCCTGTCCTGCCCCTAGGTTCTTCAGAACAATTTTTTTTTTTTTTTTAGATTCCATATATATGTGTTAGCATACGGTATTTGTTTTTCTCTTTCTGACTTACTTCACTCTGTATGACAGACTCCAGGTCCATCCACCTCACTACAAATAACTCAATATCGTTTCCTTTTATGGCTGAGTAATATTCCATTGTATATATGTGCCACATATTCTTTATCCATTCAACTGTCGATGGACACTTAGGCTGCTTTTATGTCCTGACTATTGTAAATAGTACTTCAATGAACATTGTGATATATGACTCTTTTTGAATTATGGTTTTCTCAGGGTATATGCCCAGTAGTGGGATTGCTGGGTCATATGGTAGTTCTATTTTTAATTTTTTAAGGAACCTCCATACTGTTCTCCATAGTGGCTGTATCAATTTACATTCCCACCAACAGTGCAAGAGGGTTCCCTTTTCTACACACCCTCTCCAGCATTTATTGTTTGTAGATTTTTTGATGATGGCCATTCTGACCAGTGTGAGGTGACACATCATTGTAGTTTTGATTTGCATTTCTCTAATGACTAGTGTTGTTGAGCATCCTTTCATGTGTTTGTTGGCAGTCTGTATACCTTCTTTGGAGAAGTGTCTATTTAGGTCTTCTGCCCATTTTTGGATTGGGTTGTTTGTTTTTTTGACATTGAGCTGCATGAGCTGCTTGTAAATTTTGGAGATTATTCCTTTGTCAGTTTCTTCATTTGCAAATATTTTCTCCCATTATGAGGGCTGCCTTTTTATCTTGCTTATGTTTTCCTTTGCTGTGCAAAAGCTTTTAAGTTTCATTAGGTCCCATTTGTTTATTTTTGTTTTTATTTCCATTTCTCTAAGAGGTGGGTCAAAAAGGATCTTCCTGTGATTTATGTCATAGAGTGTTCTGCCTATGTTTTCCTCTAAAAGTTTTATAGTGTCTGGCCTTAAATTTAGGTCTTTAATCCATTTTGAGTTTATTTTTGTGTATGGTGTTAGGGAGTGTTCTAATTTCATTCTTTTACAAGAATGTAACTAGCTGTCCAGTTTTCCCAGCATCACTTATTGAAGAGGCTGTCTTTTCCAGAGGAGGTAATTTTTACCCCTTCTTTATAAGGGAGAAAAGAGAAAACGTCTGGGGGAAAAAACCCAAATCATTAAAAAGAACTAACAATTAATGAACACTTACTATGTGGTAAGCCCTACCTTTATAGGTATTAATAATGCATTTAATCTTCACATTGCCATCGCCATTTTACAGAAGAGGAAACTGAGGCACAATTAATAAACAGTGGAGCTGAGATTCAAACCCAGGAAACGTAGGTCCAGGGGCTGTACTCCTAAGCACTGCTCTATACTGCCAGGTACTGACCAAAGGCTAGCAAAGTAAAGCATGCTAGGTTATCATTTCCATAATTCAAATAACAAATTCATATTATGTCTATGAAAGATCAATACCCTAAGGCTGTATTACATGGCAGGAAATGTTAATAATCCTGGCCAGAGGTGTCTAGACACAACTACTAAATAATTGCATATCCAGATAAGCGTTCAGTCATACATTCCTCCAAGAAGGCTTTTCTTACCTGGCTCTGCCACTGACCCCCTCTTCCACATGGGTAATCACTTCCTCCTCTGCACTTTATAATTCTCTAATTGTTTCACTTCTATTGTTACACTCTGGGACTATAATTTTTCTACTGTACATTTGTCTGCCCGACTAGACTCTGGTTTTCTAGGTCAGAGAATTTATCTAATTCAGTTCTCTATTCCTAGCATCAGGCACAATGTCTGGCACAGAGTTGACCTTAAACCACTATTTGTTTAATGAGTGAATGGATGAATGAATGATCCACCTTCTGAGGAAACAATAGTCACTGACATAGGTGATCCTAATGTATCATTCACAATTTTAGCAATCGGATTATGAACATGGTAGGAATACAATGTTAATGTGGTCAGAAGGATCTGGCACTGAGATAGATAAAATTCCAGCTGACCACAGATATATGAATGAGTCTAGCTGAGACCAGCTGAGCCCAGCCCAAACCAATGGAACAACACAGCTGACCCAAGAGCAATAATAAATGACCATTGTTTCAAGTATTTAATGTTGGGGTGCTTTGTTATACAGCAAGAGCTCTCTCACACAGGCAACTTTGAAAAAGGTTGTTTTGTTGGATTTGTTGGTATATTGAGAGAGAAAAAGAAATGAACTGTTTGAATCCAAACGGTAATATAAAGTAACCAAAACATTCTCTTGGGTCAACAGACAAAATATCTAAGAAATGATACATTCAAAATTTTTACTGTGTTCAAAAGCCAGCTTGGAACTCCATAATCTCAGGAAACACTTATGCATCTATTCATTCATTTATTTATTCACTCATTCATCAAACATTTTAGTGCCTATTATGTATCCAACACAGTCTTATACTCTAGAAATGCAGACAATAATAAGAGATTCCTCAGCCTAAAAGTGTTTCATACTAGTGCTCTACACCAGTGAGGGACACAGACCTATCTGGAAGAAGTGCAATAAAACATTACAGGTGCCATGATAAACACAGGGTAGAAGTCCAAAGAAGGGAGTCATTGGTCTGCACATTTGGGTTGGGGGGCAGGAAGGGGCAGAGGCTGGGTCAATCAGGAAAAGTTTTAGAAAGATTTAGCCCCTTTGAGTTAAACCTTCTTAGATGAGTATTTATTCTCCAGCTGGGGAACATTCCAAGCAGAGGAAGTGAAGTATAGGAAGTACCTTCACTTCATATGAGGAAACTTGGGCTTCAGGTAGTAAGGTTATTGCTCAAAGTCACCCAGCCTGTAAGGGTTAGAACCAGATATTGGACCCAGGCTTCCCAGTCTCCAGTGTCCATGTTCTTTCCACACCAACCCAGGACAGCAGAGTGAGAAAGGAGATGTTAACTTTCTAAACAGAATATGGGCAATAAACGACTACCCAACAGAGGAGAATTGAATACAAGTGTCACGAGAACAGAAGCTAAACATGAAGCACGATTTGTAATACTATAACTAAAAATCAGCAAAGCACTGAGAGGTCTAAAAGAGATCCTCACATATGACATTCATTGAGATATTTTTCCATTTTATCCAGCATGAATAAACAATTTTCTCATAGACTGTATAACATGGAAAGATTTCGGGAGTTTGGAGTACAGATCACAGAAAAAATACACATAAAGTGAGTAAAGAGTTAAGTGGGGATTTTCTCCCTTTCTGACACCGGAGGAACAGGCATAATGGTTGCCTTATATGACAAATTCATCATTTTCCAAATACTAACTCGTATTATATTGTTGATGATTTTGAATCACTGGTTTCTAGCTTTTCTGCTTCTTTTCTTAAATGAAAGAAAATATCCAGCTGGTAATGACTACCCTCATTCTTCATCTCAGATAGCTATTAGACAGCTATTTCACTTTTGGAGTTAAATCCAGCACCAGTGGCCTGCAAGATCTAGATAGTCTGCCTGAAGATCTGGCATCCATTGGTCTATCTTAAAAAGTTCTTCAACTCTACTAACTTCTACTAATACTAATAGCTAACTTTTATTGATGCCCACTTTGTACCAACACTGTACTAAGCATTCTGCACAGGTTATCTCATTTCATCCTCATGGCAATCCTGAAGATTAGAATATTATTATTGCTCATGTTGTGATAAAACCGAGGCAGAGATATTCAGAAACTTATCAAAGGTCACAGAGTTAGGAAGTAAGATGGTGATGCCAGGATGTTATTATTTTCTGGACATGATGGTTAACTGAAATCACTGCTGCAAGACCAGTTTCCCTACATACAAATGGCTGTGGAGTTCCTAAATAAGGAATGATAATCCCTGAACATGAGAAATTACTTTTAATAGCTATGTTCATAAATCAAGGAATGAGAAGCCAGTTAGGAAGGTTAAACAATTGTTTCTTTCCTTTTTTTTATATATATCTTTATTGGAGTATAATTGCTTTACAATGTTGTGTTATTTTCTGTTGTACAACAAAGTGAATCAGCTGTAAGTATACATATATCCCCATATGCCCCTCTTGAGCCTCCCTCCCATCCTCCCTATCCCAACCCTCTGGGTCGTCACAAAGGATCTTTACCTTTAATGGCTCATCCTGAGTCATTCCAGGATGAAATAATTCGTTACTGTGAAATGTGACCTCATACTCAGGATCAGGAAAGCCCACATTTTTGCTGTTGAGGACGTAGAATTACGTGATTCTATATTTAAACTCTTATTAACTTTCTGAATTTAATCAGACACTCTGATATACTCTCTTCAAAAAGAGTGTCTAGGTTTCCAAGTCCATTCTGTTTAAGGATTGGAAGAGCTCAATATAAAGGCAACCAGAGACACAGACTTGACTATGGCAGAGGAGGGTAAAAGTGTGGGTATAGATTTCAAGTGGGAAGAAACCTGGGAGAAAATTAATGTAGAAAGCAAAGATATCGATCAGTGATGGCAGATGACAAGGATGATCAGAATCTACAGATGGGGCAGGATTTCAAATCAGGTTTAAGATCAGGAGAAAGTGACACAAAGGAAATGCTTGAACAGGAACACCTGAGTGACAAGATAATCAAATGTAATTTCTTTGATCTTGTTTTTTGACGTCTGAAGATTACCCAAGATAGCCGAGTCTTGATTAGTGAACACAAGCTCAATGTGGATCAAGGGATCTGGCAAGACAGATTCCATGTTTATAAGAAATTCCTTCAAAAGTTAGAACTTCAAGTGACCAGGATGTGCTGTATTTTTCATGGGAATTGAATGGGTGGAACCCTAGGGAAACAGTAACTACCTGAAATAATTTTGACTTCTATCTATGATACAAGCACTTGCCCAAGCAATTTGGGCAACCAATTAAGACAGTGAAGTTCAAACTTATTTTTAGCAGTTTGTATGTTTTTTTCACTTGTGAACATCAAATAAGTGAACCAAAAACAGACTGGTTGGTGAGGACAACCCAGAGCCACATCTGTTCTCTGCCCTCCAAGCGCTCCATGAAATGATGTCAATCTCTATTGAAGACTCTATTGACCATGACCACCCAAAAGTTAGCCAACCTCTCCTTTATTATAATACTAAGAAAGGAAGCAAAACTAAATAAAATACTTTAAAAAATGTTTAGAAAAACTAAAAAAGAAACTGAGGAATACCCAAAATAGGAGAATCCTTTAACATTCCTGGTATAGTGGGAAGTGGATCCGTTTTCTGTAAATGTATTCTAGGGGCAAGTTGGTGCATAATAGTTCTAGAAATAATTAACACACTAAAATCTTTCTCTAGACATATATCAAGTTGTAAGGGAGCAAATTTCCCACCCCAAAATATCTCTTTGGCATGCAGATTATTTCGAGCTGGAATCACTCAAGGCCTAAAACATTCAGGAAGAATCTTTGCCCTTTGCCCTAACTGCCTAAAGATTGTAGATAGAGGTATCACCAAAGATAACTGTGGTATGAACTAGGTGTGGTAGACAGGGAAGAACCTAGCAAGGTCTGTTTGCTAAAATACCTCTCTGTGTCCCACTATCTCTGCATAGCCCAGCAAGCATTTTTTTACCAAGCATTTGTTCTTCCATCTCCATGTCAATTGCCTTCCTCTCCTCTGAAATCCCAAACTAACAAAATCCTCTTTTGTCTTTAGCTGAAGATGGCATTTAAGGTGAGGGCTTTGGCCATTTGGGAAATTTACTCAGTTTTCCTAGATCTAGCCCATGTATACATGCCATTAAACTTTGGGTTAATTTTCTCCTGTTAATCTGTCTCATGTTCATTTATTCTTAGACCAGCCAGAAGAACCTAGAAGGACTGAGGAAAATTTCTTCTTCCCCAACAAAGTATAAGGGCAAAACTAGTTGTAAAGTGTATCTGTATTCTGAGGTCTTTTCTGAGTTTTGCTCACTTTTTTCTCACTTGAGTTCAGCAGCTCCAGATAAGATCAAAGGATTCTGTGAACCAAAAGTCAGTGCATTTGATTTTTAGTTGTTTTTATATTGGGACAACAGAATTCTATAAATGAAGAAATAAAACTGTTTCCAAATCGAGATTTATATCAGGGATTGGAATCTGACTTAAAACACAAATATATTTACTGAAATGTATATTTTAAGTAGGATATTATCAACTTTTCTAAAGGGAATTTTTTTTAACATCTTTATTGGAGTATAATTGCTTTACAATGTTGTGTTAGTTTCTGCTGTATAACAAAGTGAATCAGCTATATGTATATATATATCCCCATATCCCCGCCCTCTTGCATCTCCCTCCCACCCTCCCTATCCCACCCCTCTAGGTGGACACAAAGCTGATCTCCCTGTGCTATGCAGCTGCTTCCTACTAGCTATCTATTTTACATTTGGTAGTGTATATATGTCAATATTACTATTTCACTTCGTCCCAGCTTACTCTCCCCCCTCCCCGTGTCCTCAAGTCCATTCTCTAGTAGGTCTGTGTCTTTATTCCTGTCTTGCCCCTAGGTTCTTCATGACCTTTTTTTTTTTTTTTTTTAGATTCCATATATATGTGTTAGCATATGGTATTTGTTTTTCTCTTTCTGACTTACTTCACTCTGTATGACAGACTCTAGGTCTATCCACCTCACTACAAATAACTCAATTTCCTTTCTTCTTAAGGCCAAGTAATATTCCATTGTATATATGTGCCACATCTTCTTTAACCATTCATCTGTCAATGGACACTTAGGTTGCTTCCATGTCCTGGCCATTGTAAATAGTGCTGCAATGAACATTATGGTACATGACTTTTTGAATTATGGTTTTCTCAGGGTATATGCCCAGTAGTGGGATTGCTGGGTCATATGGTAGTTCTATTTTTAGTTTTTAAAGGAATCTCCATACTGTTCTCCATAGTGGCTGTATCAATTTACATTCCCACCAACAGTGCAAGAGGGTTCCCTTTTCTCCACACCCTCTCCAGAATTTCTTGTTTGTAGATTTTTTGATGATGGCCATTCTGACCAGTGTGAGGTGATGCCTCATCGTAGCTTTGATTTGCATTTCTCTAATGATTAGTGATGTTGAGCATCTTTCATGTGTTTGTTGGCAATCTGTATATCTTCTTTGGAGAAATGTCTATTTAGGTCTTCCACCCATTTTTGGATTGGGTTGGGTTTTTTTTTTTGATATCCAGCTGCATAAGCTGCTTGTATATTTTGGAGATTAATCCATTGTTTTGTTTGAAAATATTTTCTCCCATTCTGAGGGTTGCCTTTTCATCTTGTTTATGGTTTCCTTTGCTGTGCAATAGCTTTTAGGTTTCATTAGGTCCCATTTGTTTATTTTTGTTTTTATTTCCATTTCACTAGGAGGTGAGTCAAAAAGGATCTTGCTGTGATTTATGTCATAGGGTATTCTGCATATGTTTTCCTCTCAGAGTTTTATAGTGTCTGGCCTTACATTTAGGTCTTTAATCCATTTTGAGTTTATTTTTGTGTATGGTGTTAGGGAGTGTTCTAATTTCATTCTTTTACATGTAACTGTCCAGTTTTCCCAGCACCACTTACTGAAGAGGCTGTCTTTTCTCCATTGTATATTCTTGCCTCCTTTATCAAAGATAAGGTGACCATATGTGCATGGGTTTATCTCTGGGCTTTCTATCCTGTTCCACTGATCTATATTTCTGTTCTTCTGCCAGTACCATACTGTCTTGATTACTGTAGCTTTGTAGTATAGTCTGAACTCAGGGAGCCTGATTCCTCCAGCTCCATTTTTCTTTCTCAAGATTGCTTTGGCTATTCGGGGTCTTTTGTGTTTCCATACAAATTGTAAAATTTTTTGTTCTAGTTCTGTGAAAAATACCATTGGTAGCTTGTTAGGGAATGCATTGAATCGGTAGATTGCTTAGGGTAGTATAGTCATTTTCACAATGTTGACTCTTCCAATCCAAGAACATAGTATGTCTCTCCATCTGTTTGTATCATCTTTAATTTCTTTCATCATGTCTTATACAGGTCTTTTGTCTCCTTAGGTAGGTTTATTCCTAGGTATTTTATTCTTTTTGTTGCAATGGTAAATGGGAGTGTTTCCTTAATTTCTCTTTCAGATTTTCCATCATTAGCGTATAGGAATGCAAGAGATTTCTATACATTAATTTTGTATCCTGTTACTTTACCAAATTCATTCATTAGCTCTAGTAGTTTTCTGGTAGCATCTTCAGGATTCACTATGTATAGTGTCATGTCATCTGCAAACAGTGACAATTCTACTTCTTTTCCGATTTGGATACCTTTTATTTCTTTTTCTTCTCTGATTGTTGTGGCTAAAACTTCCAAAACTATGTTGAATGATACTGGTGAGAGCTGGGAAACCTTGTCTTGATCCTGATCTTACAGGAAATGGTTTCAGTTTTTCACCATTGAGAATGATGTTGGCTGTGGGTTTCTCATATATGGCCTTTATTATGTTGAGGTAGGTTTCCTCTATGCCCACTTTATAGAGAGTTTTTATTACAAATGGTGTTGAATTTTTTTGGAAGCTTTTTCTGCAGCTATTGAAATTATCATATGGTTTTTATCCTTCAGTTTGTTAATATGGTGTATCCCACTGATTGATTTGCACATATTGAAGAATCCTTGCATTCCTGGGATAAACCCCACTTGATCATGGTGTATGATCTCTTTAATGTGCTGTCGGATTCTGTTTCCTAGTATTTTGTTGAGGATTTTTGCATCTATTTTCATCAGTGATATTGGCCTTAGCTTTCTCTTTTTGTGACATCTTTTTCTGGTTTTGGTATCAGGGTGATGGTGGCCTCGTAGAATGTGTTTGGGAGTATTCCTCCCTCTGCTCTATTTTGGAAGAGTTTGAGAAGGATAGGTGTTAGCTCTTCTCTAAATGTTTGATAGAATTCAGCTGTGAAGCCATCTGGTCCTGGGCTTTCGTTTGTTGGAAGATTTTTAATCACAGTTTCAATTTCAGTGCTTGTGATTGGTCTGGTCATATTTTCTCTTTCTTCCTGGTTCGGTCTTGGAAGGTTGTACTTTTCTAAGAATTTGTCCATTTCTTCCAGGTTGTCCATTTTATTGGCATATAGCTGCTTGTAGTAATCTCTCATGATCCTTTGTATTTCTGCAGTGTCAGTTTTTACTTCCCCTTTTTTCATTTCTAATTCTGTTGATTTGAGTCCTCTCCCTTTTTTTCTTGATGAGTCTGGCTAATGGTTTATCAGTGTTTTTTGTCTTCTCAAAGAACCAGCTTTTAGTTTTATTGATCTTTGCTACTGTTTCCTTCATTTCTTTTACATTTATTTCTGATCTGATCTTTATGATTTCCTTGCTTCTGCTAACTTTGGTTTTTTTGTTGTTCTTCTTCTCCTTTCTCTAATTGCTTTAGGTGTAAGGTTAGGTTGTTTATTTGAGATTATTTCTTGAGGTAGGATTTTACTGCTATAAACTTCCCTCTTAGAACTGCTTTTGCTGCATCCCATAGGATTAGGGTCATTGTGTTTTCATTGTCATTTGTTTCTAGGTATTTTTTGATTTCCTCTTTGATTTCCTCTGTGATCTCTTGGTTATTTAGTAACATATTGTTCAGCCTCCATGTGTTTGTATTTTTATAGTTTTTTTTCCTGTAATTGATATCTAGTCTCATAACGTTGTGGTCAGAAAAGATGCTTGATATGATTTCAATTTTCTTAAATTTACTGAGGCTTGATTTGTGACCCAAGATGTGATCTATCCTGGAGAATGTTCCATGAGCACTTGGGAAGAAAGTGTATTCTGGTTTTTTTGGATGGAATGTCCTATAAATATCAATTAAGTCTATCTGGTCTAATGTGTCTTTTAAAGCTTGTGTTTTTTGTTCTCTTTTTTCATTTTGGATGATCTGTCCATTGGTGAAAGTGGGGTGTTAAAGTCTCCTACTATTATTTTGTGACTGTCGATTTCTCCTTTTATGGCTGTTAGCATTTGCCTTATGTATTGAGGTGCCTCTGTGTTGGGTGCATAAACATTTACAATTGTTATATCTTCTTCTTCAATTGATCACTTGATCATTATGTAGTGTCCTTCTTTGTCTCTTGTAATAGTCTTTATTTTCAAGTCTATTTTGTCCCTAGGTCTGAAGTGGGTCTCTTGTAGACAGCATATATACGGGTCTTGTTTTTGTATCCATTCGGCCAGTCTGTGTCTTTTGCTTGGAGCATTTAATCTATTTACATTTAAGGTAGTTATTGATATGTATGTTCCTATTACCATTTTCTCAATTGTTTTGGGTTTGTTTTTGTAGGTCTTTTCCTTCTCTTGTGCTTCCTGCCTAGAGAAATTCCTTTAGCATTTGTTGTAAAGCTGGTTTAGTGGTGCTGAATTCTCTTAGCTTTTGCTTGTCTGTAAAGTTTTTAATTTCTCCATCGAATCTGAATGAGATCCTTGCTGGGCAGAGTAATCTTGGTTGTAGGTTTTTCTCTTTCATCACTTTAAATATGTCCTTCCACTCCCTTCGGGCTTGCAGAGTTTTGGTTGAAAGATCAGCTGTTAACCTTATGGGGTTTCCCTTGTGTGTTATTTGTTGCTTTCCCCTCGCTGCTTTTAGTATTTTTTCTTTATATTTAATTTTTGATAGTTTGATTAATACGTATTTTGGCATGTTTCTCCTTGGATTTATCCTGTATGGGACTCTCTGCTCTTCCTGGACTTGATTGACTACTTCCTTTCCCATGTTAGGGAAGTTTTCAACTATAATCTCTTCAAATATTTTCTCAGTCCGTTTCTTTTTCTCTTCTTCTCCTGGGACCCCTATAATTCGAATGTTGGTGCATTTCATGTTGTCCCAGAGGTCTCTGAGAGTGTCTTCAATTCTTCTCTTTCTTTTTTCTTTATTCTGCTCTGTGGCAGTTATTTCCACTATTTTATCTTCCAGGTCACTTATCCGTTCTTCTGCCTCAGTTATTCTGCTATTGATTCCTTCTAGAGAATTTTTAATTTCATTTATTGTGCTGTTCATCATTGTTTGTTTGCTCTTTAGTTCTTCCAGGTCCTTATTAAACATTTCTTGTATTTTCTCCATTCTATTTCCAAGATTTTGCATCATCCTTACTATCATTATTCTGAATTCTTTTTCAGGTAGACTGCCTATTTCCTCTTCATTTGTTTGGTCTGGTGGGTTTTTACCTTGCTCCTTCATCTGCTACACATTTCTCTGTTTTCTCATTTTGTTTAACTTACTGTGTTTGTGGTCCCCTTTTCGTAGGCTGCAGGTTTGTAGTTCCTGTTATTTTTGGTGTCTGCCCCCAGTGGGTGAGGTTTGTTCAGTGACTTGTGTAGGCTTCCTGGTGGAGGGGACTGGTGCCTGTATTCTGGTGGGTGGGGCTGTATCTTGTCCTTCTGGTGGGTGGGGCCGCATCTGGTGGTGTGTTTTGGAGTGTCTGTGAACTTAGTATGACTTTAGGCAGGCTCTCTGCTAATGGGTGGGGTTGTGTTCCTGTCTTGCTAGTTGTTTGGCATGGGGCATCCGGAACTGGAGCTTGCTGACCTTTGGATGGGGCTGGGTCTTAGCATTGAGGTGAAGATCTCTGGGAAAGCTCTCGCCAATTGATACTACGTGGGGCCAGGAGGTTTCTTGTAGTCCAATGTCCTGGATTCGACCCTCCCACCTTGATGGCTTAGGCCCAGCACCCAGCTGGAGCACCAAGACATTGCCAGCCAAATGTCTCAGAAGAAAAGGAAGAAAAAATACAAAAAAATGAACAGGGAGAACCCTAGGAGAAATGGTAAAAGTAAACCTATGCAGACAAAATCACACGAAGAAGCATACACATACACACTCACAAAAAGAGAAAAAGGAGAAAAAAAATATATATATATATATTAAAAAAAAGGAAGAGAGCAACCCAGCCAATAAACAAATCCACCAATGATAATAGCACTAAATACTAAACTAAGATAACCATAAAACCAGAAACAAATTAGATGCAGAAAGCAAACCCCAAGTCTACAGTTGCTCCCAAAGTCCACCACCTCAAATTTGGGAACATTCATTGTCTATTCAGGTATTCTTCAGATGCAGGGTTTATCAAGTTGATTGTGGGGATTTAATCTGCTGCTCTTGAGGCCGCACGAAGAAATTTTCTTTCTCTTCTTTGTTCGCACAGCTCCTGAGGTTCAGCTTTGGTTTTGGCCCTGCCTTAGTGTAGGTCACCCTCAGGAGTCTGTTACCCGCCCAGACAAGAGGGGGTTAAAGAAGCAGCTGATTAGGGCTGTCTTGCTCACTCAGGCCAGGGGGAGGGTTGGGTACGGTAGTCATAATTAGAATGCAGGGTGAGCCTGAGGTGGCAGAGGCCAGCGTGACGTTGTATCAGCCTGAGGCATGCCTTGTGTTGTCCCTGGATCATGGGCCCCTGGCAGTGACGTGCTGCACAGGCTCCTGGGGGGGTGTGGATAGTGACCTGTGCTTGAACACAGGATTCTCGGTGGCAGCGGCAGCAGCATTAGTGGTTCATGCCCATGTCTGGGGTCCGAGCTGATAGCCGCAGCTCGCGCCTGTCTCTGGAGCTCGTTTAGGCGGTGCTCTGCCTTCTGTGGGCACACTGGGAAGGAATCCCCTCTCCTTGCACTCCCCGAAACAAAGGTCTCTTGCCTCTCTGGCAGTTCCAGCCTTTTTCCTGGACTCCCTCCCGGCGAGCTGTGGTGCACTAGCCCCCTTCAGGCTGTGTTCACGCAGCCAACCCCAGTCCTCTCCCTGGGGTCTAACCTCCAAAGCCCAGCCTCAGCTCCCAGCCCCCACCTGCCCTGGTGGGTGATCAGACAAGCCTCTCAGGTTGGTGAGTGCTGGTCAGCACTGATCCTCTGTGCAGGAATCCCTCCGCTTTGCCTTCTGCAGCTCTGTTGCTTCACTCTCCTCCATGGCTCTGAAGTTTCCCCCCGGCCCACACCCCATCTCCGCCAGTGGAGGGGTTTCCTAGTGTGTGGAAACGTTTCCTCCTTCACAGCTCCCTCCCAGAGGTGCAGGTCCCATCCCTATTATTTTGTCTCTGTTTTTTCTGTTTTCTTTTGCTCTACCCAGGTGCATGGGGATTTTCTTGCCTTTTGGGAAGTCTGAGGTCTTCTGCCAGCATTCAGTAGGTGTTCTGTAGGAGTTGTTCCACATGTAGATGTATTTTTGATGTATTTATGGGGAGGAAGGTGATCTCCACATCTTACTCCTCCATCATCTTGAAGGCCTCCCCTCGGGAATTCCTTTAAGGTTTGCTATTTGATTCTAGGGTGAGGGATTAATGAATATTAATAAGGTAGCACACAAAATTTTACAAACAAATCAAACTGAAAATGGACTATGAAAATAGTACTTATTTTCCATAATGAAAATAAATAACAAAAGATTTCGAAATTATAATCCAGTAAGTGGTTGGATAGAGCACAAAGTAAAGCTCACCACATAGAACAGAACCTAGAATAGGTTTTGCCTATTGGTTGGCAGTGTCTGTTTGGAACTCTGTTTGGAGAATGATCCAGAAGACATCCTGGGCCCACCTTGGAAGAGTTGTTGACCAGCAACAATTGTTGCTCTGTGTGGAGAATGATCCAGAAGATACCCTAGGCCCATCTTGGAAGAGTTGTTGACCAGCAATTGCTCTTGTTGACCAGCAATATCTACTGTGACCCTGGTGTCAGGGAGAGGCAGTAATACATCAGTTGTTTTCTATTGCTGATTTGGGCCCCCCAAAAGCTTAAGATACTAGGGATGAATAAATCTACTTTATATACCTATTAGTCAAAATAGGCTAGGCAGGTCTGAGGTAACAAATGTAACCCAAAATCTCAGTGACTAACACAATAAAGGTGTGTTTGCCAGTCAGTCAAAATATGAAGCATGTTGAGCAGCCCTCCTCCATCTTGTAACTGGACCATCTGTACATTGGCCTCCAAGGTCACTGTGGCCAAGGAGGAATAAATGGGAGGACAGTGGGAGGTCTCTTAAAAGGTTACCCCTGAAATTGGTCTGCATCAGTGACACCCACCTCCCATGGGCCAGAATCCAATCACAAGGCCCCAGTCTAAGTAAAACTCATGGATATTGGATGAACTTTAACAGTTTCTGCCACAGTACATGAAGGCAATTTGTGAAACGGATTCTGGACTTTTTCTAGGACATGGAAGCTATGGTTATTCAACTAATTCAACTTCATATTGGCCTGTGTGGCTGGCAAAGAGCATTTCCTCTTACCTTAGCCTGAAGGTGAAAATGAACTTTAATCAGTCAGGACAAGATGATAGCTGCAAACCAGCCATGAGCCAACAAAAATACATATTGTCTAACCCTAGACCCTTACTCCCCTGTCCTAATAGTTAATAGAGTGTTAAAAGTCCATTTCCAACAGAAAAAGGAATCCAACACAGGTGGCTCAAGAGGTTTTAATGAAGAAACTGTTTATAAAGGTTTAGACAGAGTTAAGGGAATCACCAAAGGATGGTAAGGCACCCAGAAACCAGCACTAGCAGAAAGCTGTTACTACCTATAATTCGTTCCAAAGGGCAAGGAGAAGAAATAATGTCTCCAGAGCTCAGTGAGTGCTGGAACCATGGAGAAAGAGTATCCTGACAGGAACTATAGTCCTAGAGGGATGCAGCCATTACCAGAGACTATGCCTAGAATACTGATGGAGCAGGGAAGAGATACCCTGACCTCTCTTTTCCAGCCTTTCCAGTCTCCTGCCATTACCTTTCACAGGCCAAAGAGAACAGAGGCTAGCTGACCAGGAAACCAGGGAAATCTGTCATGATGATCAGCCCCAGGGGCAATAAGTAAACAAAACAGTTAGAGTTGGGATTGGGGGGAGGATAGGGAGGCCTGACAAACAGAAAAGAACCAATTCATAGGCCATGGAAAAGACGGCTGAAAAATGAAAATGAAGAGACAGCTTTTGGAGAAATGGGAGGATTTATCAATCATCATTTTTAAAAAATTTAATTAATTAATTTATTTTTTGGCTGTGTTGGGTCTTCGTCTCTGTGCAAGGGCTTTCTCTAGTTGCGGCAAGAGGGGGCCACTCTTCATCGCGGTGCGCAGGCCTCTCACTATCGCGGCCTCTCTTGTTGCGGAGCACAGGCTCCAGGCGCGCAGGCTCAGTAGTTGTGGCTCACGGGCCTAGTTGCTCCACGGCATGTGGGATCTTCCCAGACCAGGGCTCGAACCCATGTCCCCTGCATTGGCAGGCAGATTCTCAACCACTGCGCCACCAGGGAAGCCTCAATCCTCATTTTTAATGAGCAATATCCTTTTTACCATTCCAATTGGCTCCATTCCTAGGTTGGTTAATCAAGTGCAAGAACTACTACAGTGACTATATATAGATACGACAAGTATCCTAGCAAAAGTATCCACTAAAACAAATGCACTCCTATCAAAAAGACTCCTGGGCCATATCAAAAGGAGACTCACAAAGGAGTGGAGACCTTCCTTAAGCCATCGATTTATTCAACTACCAAATCAGCAAGTATCTTTTGAGTATCGACTAAGTGCCAGGGACTTCATTAGGCACTGAAAATGCAAAGATGAACAAGACTGATATGATTTCTTCCCTCCTTTGGTTGTATAATCTGTGGGAAAGGCTGAAGCACAGTAAGCAAAGCATCTTCTGCAGATAAGTTTGGAGAGAAGGCACACACCAGGTCATGAAGAGCCTTGGAGGTCATGGTTGGAAGAGGGTATTTTACTCTGATTTCCATGGGAAGCTATTGAAAGCATGAGGCCATGACTTCTCACTGTACTTAGAATAAAATGATCCATTGAGGGTTCAAGACAATCCATCCATTCTTGCCGTGTGAAGAGTGGGCTGGTAGGTGCCATGTTTGGAAGCAGGAGTGCCAGTTAGAAGATTATTTTCAGGGTCCATGTAAAAGAGGTCAATGAATGGGCCAGGAGGCAAGCTGTAGAGATAGACGTGCACAATTTCAAAGTACATTTTCAAGGCAGATTTGGTTTGTCAGACTTGTTAAGATAGGGCAGCCTCCAGCCTGGAAAAATCTGTATAAATCCATTCGTCTTAAGTGTTTGCCAGCTGGGTTTATGGATGGTCTCTAGGCTTAGAATTGCATCTTTGTGAATTCACTGAATGTATTAGTTTCCTAGGGCTGCTGTAACAAATTACTACAAACTTGGTGGCTTAAAACAACAGAAATTTATTCTCTGTAGTTCTGGAGGCTGAAAGTGTTAAATCAAAGTGTCAGCAGTTTTGATCCCTTCTGGAGGATCTGAGGGGAAGCCATTCCATGCCTTTCTCCTAGTAATCTTTGACTTTCTTTGACTTCTAAATGCATTACTCTAATCTCTGCCTCTCTTCACATGGTCTTCTTCCCTGTGTGTCTCTGTGTCTCAAATTTCCCTCTCTTTTCTCTTATAAGGACATTAGTCATTGGATTTAGGACCCACTCTAAACCCAGGATGATCTCTTCTTCAGGTCTTTAACTTAATTACACCTGCAAAGACCCTATTTCCATATAAGGTCACATTCACAGACATCAGAGTTTAGGGCTTAGACATACATTTTTGGGGGGGTGACACAATTCCATCACTGCCCTGAACTTTTTGTTTTCTTGTGTGAATGTGACAATTATATCAAATCAAATAAAATCATATCAAATAATGCTACTGGGTATAATTTACAACCCAAAGTACTATCCAAATGATTATTAATATATTAAAAATTTATTTTATTTGAAGGGTAGATTTAACAGTCAACATATTATTCAACCATATGCTTTTTCACAAAGTAATTTTAATAACAACAACAACAATAAAAGGAGCTTTCTATCACACTTAAATTTATCTAATGTATAATATTAGCGTGTGACTATAAATGCATATGCATCTATATCAATAAATGAGAGAGATGGAAAGATGAGAGGAAAAGAAGAATAAGAAAACATGAGAGAGGGAGGGAAGGGAGGAAGGAAAAGAGGAAGAAAGAGGAATGAAGGGAGGGAAATCCCTTTATATATTACATACAATTTTCCTTCTCTGGTCAAAGGAAACCTAGACTTTCATGGCCTAAAGGAAGATCGTAGGCATGTAAAATGTAAAAAGAAACAAGAAGCTAAAATTCTATGAAGCACTGAGCTCTGGGCTTTAATGACATTATTGCATGAAATACACCTCACAACCCAGTGATGTTGACACCACTTTCCTCCTCATTTTACACCTGAGGTTTACAGAGAGTATATAACTTGCCCAGGGTCATGTGGTTTCCAAGAAAGTGGCAGACCGGAGATGTGAACCATTTCACAGTGTTTCATTCCTATGGGTTACTTAAACACTTTCATTCATCCGACAAGCATTTATTGGATACCTGTTACAGGGGCAGGAAACAAAGATGAACAATGCAGAATAGGTCCCTGTTTTCTTGGGGCTTACATTCCAGTGGGGGAAATAGGCAATAAGTCAATTAGTACACAAAGTCATTCTCAATGATACTATGGAATCATTGAAACTGGGTACTGTGATAAAGCACGATTGGAAAAGGGGAGCCCACTTTTGACAGTAGGTTGAAGAAAGTCCCTTAGGAAAGTGAACTTTGCGCATAGACCTGAATAAAACAGGGTAGGGGGGGAACCCATGAAGATATAGGGGAAGAATATTCCAGGGAGAAGGAAGAGCAAGTGTAAAGAATCTCAGGCAAGAGTGTACTAGAAACGCCTGACAATAAGGCCAATGAGGCCAGGAGAAAAGGACCATGAAGACATGAGGGTGATGAGGAAGGCTGGGCTGGGGTGTATAGTTCCTGTAGATGAAGCAACGACAAGGGGGAGAAGTGGCTATATTCTAAGTGCAATCCAAAGACCTTAGAGGGCTTTAGGAAGGGGAGTGACGGGATCTGCTAATAATTTTTAAAGATTGCTCTGACGCTATCGTAGGGGACCAACTCTAAAGTAGATAGATTCAAAGAGACCAGTCACAAGGCTGTTGTTTTCTCCCCAGAGCAAAGTGTTGGCAGTAAGTTGGTGGTAATAGACAGGGAGAGAAGTCAACCGATATGAGTATATATTCTTGATGGACTTAGATGTGATTAGTAAGGGAAAGAGAGGAATCAAAAATGATGACTTGCTTTCGGCTTGATTAACTGTGCACTTGCTTCACATCAAGGAAGTGAGACTTACAATGACTGGCCTTTGCTGTCATATCTGAGTGTGCCGCACCTCTCCATTTCTACCCTTCACAGTTCTAAACCTATCCTTCTCCTGCCTCCCCTTCCCTTCCTCATAAACCTCACACCTCCAAAACTGCCCCTCCCTAACACACACACACACACACAAACACACACACTCACTCACACACTGTCCATGCATGGCCATTTCTTACTCCCTTTTTCTGGGACATCTCCCCAGTGATTCCTCCTTTACATTAGAATATTAGCTTTGGAAAGACCTTAGAGATTGCCATCTCTGATCCCCTCATTTCACAGAAGGGGAAACTGAGAAGAACTCAGAGAGAGAAATTTGTCTATCCAAGGTCACACAGCTAGTTAGTGGCAAAACCAAGAATAGAGCATAAAAGTCTCTTGATACCCAATCAAATTCTCTTTCTTATAATCCAGCTGCTTTCTAAAATTCCTTTCCCTGTATAGTCCCTCTTCTTCAACAGGCACTTTATGACAAAGTGTTTGGTTCTCTCATTTGTCTGCTCTATACCTTCTTTGCCTCCCTAGATAAGGACAGAGACCGTGTCATCATTTGACATTACACACAGTGCTGACTCTATTACTCAAGGTTATTCAATACACTTAGGGGTTGGCTGATTGATTATACTGTAGTCCCATATTTGCATACCTAACCTCTCATGTTTTTAAGTCTACAATCTAAATTTCCATGGCAGTCAGCTACATCCAGTTCTGGTCTGCTCTAGGGAAAAAGTAAAATCTTGCTCATTTTATATCTTTATTATTATCAAATGGTGTTAATATATCTGATCAACCTAGCACAAATGAAATTGCAGTCACTGTATTCTTTGATTTCTATTGCCATCTCTGCATAAACTGGGCTAAACTAAGGTCCTAGATTCTGTCTACTTGTTACTAAATCCTGGACATCTCATTAGTGATCGATGGCCTAATCCTTTTAATATGCCTTCCAAGAAGACTCTCTTATTACCCATGCTCCTTCAGGAAGGAGCTAGGGATGTAAGAGGGGAGAGGGTGGAGAAATCTGCTAAATTCTCTGAAATTACATTTTGGGTTTAGAAACAACTAAGTCTTGGCTATGCAGAAATGTGTTCACCAGCATTTTCGGAACACAACCGGAATCTGTCCTCTATCCACTCTCATTTTCACCTGTTTCATCTGAAAGCTGTACTGCCTTTTGCTTTGTCCAAGATGCTGCCCCTGAGTGTCTAAGTGGAACCAAAAGAAACAACACGGCTCACCAGACTTATCCCAGTTCAACTCTGATTGCCAGCCTCATTCCAGATAACCCTTCGAAACCAGGACCTTAGGGCTATCTCTAATTTGTTTTTGTTGTTCCCTCCCATATTGTCTGGATAATTCTGGTCTCTAAATGGCCTATAACAAATGATGATTCACACACATACACACTTCACGCCATGGATATTTTCAGAATTAGTATTTTAACTTTCTAGTCACATTAATAATGAGATCCATAAGGCTATACAGCTTAGGGGTTGACAGATCTACTTCGGAGTCAGGCAGACTGGAGCAAAGCCTTGATTTTCTATTTATCTGTATGACAAAAACTTTAACTTTCCAAGCCTTAGTTTCCTCTTCCATTATTTAGGGATTAAAAACATCTCCAAATAGGGTTGTTGTGGGAATGCTGGGATTTAAGGCACACGAACCTTTGAGCACAGTGTCTGGCATAGAATGACCCTCTCAGTAATTACAAGTTGCTCTTAGCTTTACTGGTGTTATTGTTATAAAACAATAAAATGTCCCTAGAAGTTTTAATAGTGATGGACAAAGTCAGAACAAGGGTTCCTTCGGTGACTTTCTAATTTAGATGAGGAAACAAAAGAACCTCTGGGAAAAGTTGGAAACTGTGTTGCTGCTCTCCCAGCCCCGGATCCCCACCCTGTGGGTGGCATGACCGATTGAAAAGGCTAATTGAGCAGCAACCCCAGATAACTTCAGGGATGATAAGTTTCATGAGCATTATCTGGAAACTTTATCTTGCCAACAAAAATAAGCAGGGTCTCCTACACAAAGAATCTAAAATCTGTTCACTAAGCAGTGTTTTGAACAGCAAATACAGATGGACAGTAATATTTACGGTCAATTTACCAGAATCAGGTATCAGATGACCTCTGACACTAGCCCTCGCTTACTAAAGAGCTAATTAGCTGTAAAAATGAGGTGACAAGTCAATTGTATCAGCACAAAGGATGAATTTGTCATGTGGGATTTTGGTGGTAGTAAGGCCTGCCATTACAGCTTCTGGGTGGCTACTTGGCCTACAAAAAAGCTAACTTTCCCTTAGGGGAAGAAGGAGGTAGAAGCCAAGTGTAAAGGAGGCTGCGGAGTCCTCACATCAGAGTCAGGGTGTGACACAAACAGTAACCTCAGGAGCCCAGAGATACAGGGCCTCCACATCTGGCAGGTGAGAGAACACCTAGCTCCTCAGGACTGTTATTCAGTAACTACCAGAAACACTAGCTTGAGCACTAATAAAAATGCTATTACTCACTATGTTTTCCCCTCTGCTTTGGCCAGCAGAACTAAATTTTGCTTTCTACAATGCAGTTTTTTCCCTGCTTGAGATGTTGGAAAACTAGAGAATTTAAAAGAAGGAAGAAAAATCACCTATAACTCCTCCATAAACGCCTAAATAATCAGTGTTAACATTTTGGTGTGGCTCTTTCATACAGTGCTTTAGCAAACAAAATTGGAATCAATTTGTATATACAGTTTATGGTCTTTCTTAACTTCATACTATATCAAAAAAGTATGTTTTATGTTATCAACTATTTTCATTAATATTATTTAAATCATTGAATGATATATCATAAGGGAATATCATAATGTATTTAATTCATGTGTTTCCAAGTTCCCCAGCTTTCAAAAGTCACTCTTTCTATGATGCTGAAATAACATTGTCTAATTCTCCAACCTGCCATGCAGAATATTCAGATTTTCTTACTCACTACATCTGGGAATTCCCAAAAATGCCTACCTGTTCCTGAAAATGTTCTGTTTGTTGTCATAGCCTATGCCTCTTTTCTTAGCTCCTAACCACTACTCTCTGTTCCAGCACAGACCAGCCCTCAAAGACACTTGGGCCCATATCCCCTTGAAGTAGCATAGCCATCATCAACTAGGCTTAGAGGAGAGGATCGAGGCTGGGTGGAGAAGACATGCTCCTTCATTCCTCTGTCCGCACAGTGAACACATCTCCCCCTTTAAGTCCTTAAAGTCTAGATAAAATCAGGATGTAATATTACAGAGTTTTAATGAAAGCTTATGGTTAACATGTGTTCAGTACAGAATGATTTACTACCAGGTGGGTTCTTCCAGAATTCTCCACATGGAAGGGGCCACCAACAGAAATTTCTATGCATCTCCATCCCCAGAGTCCCACCTCCTCATCTAACTTCAGAGAAAGAGTAACATCTTCCCTCTCCAATGCCAAGATACCCTAGTCTTTCTTTCCAGAATGACTAAAACCCATGTTTTTCTGAGAAAACGCTTATCTTCACAAAGAGGATTTGGCCTGGTGTTCACGGCCCAAGCAAGTTGATCACAAGGGTTGATCATGTGTTTCCCAAAGTCAGAAATATTTGTGTTAGGTAGCACTGTGCCAAAATCAGGCAAACTATTTCATATTTTTCTCCAGAAGAAGTTAAAGACAAGTCTCTCCTGGTTTGGTCTGGTCTCACTATGTCTTGATAACAAATATTTAGAAAAAAAATACACATACCCCATCTCAAGATCTGCAAAAGTTTTGAAGAACCAACGAAATGCAGTTTACATTAGAGTAAAAAGTATTTCTATTAGTTTGAAAATTCACTATCTATTAAAGATCCCCCAATTTACAGAGCTAGGATATTTTACCATTCAGTCTAAAGAATCTGCATTCAAGCTCATGGTGACTCCATAGCTTTTTTCCAAGGACAATTGAGAAATGCTCTACCTACATGTGATGCCTCTACTTCTAAATGAAAACTATTAGCAATAATTGAGGGATAATTCTGCAGCATCAAAAACACTGAAAAACCTTGAGTCACCTCAAAAAGTCACTAAAAGTACACTGTTGCTGCACATTGAATTGTGTCCCTCCGAAACGTACGTATAAGTCTAAACTCTGATACCTGTAAATGTGACCTTATTTGGAAATAGGGTCTTTGCAGATGTAATTAAGTTAAGATAAGGTCATAGATTAGAATGGTCCCTAATCCATGACTGGTGTCCTTATAAAAAAGATGAATATTGAGACACAGTCACATAGGGGAGAATGCCATGTGAAAACGGAGGCAGAGATTGTACGGATGAATCTACAAACCAGGGAACTCCGAGGATTACTAGAAGATTGGATAGAGACATGTAACAGATTCTCCCTCAGAACCTCCAAAAGGCATTGATCTTGCCAACACTTGGATTTTGGATTTATAGACTCCAGAACTGCGAAAGAATACCTTTCTACTGTTTTAAGCCACTCATTTTGTGATGATTTGTTATGGCAACCCTAGAAATTTAGTATAACTCATATACTTATTTAACCCAGTATTTCTCAACAGGGACAATTTTGCCCCCCAGGAAACATTTGTCAGTGTCTAGAGAAGTTTCCGACTGTTATGACTGGGGGTGATGTTGCTGGCATCCAGAGGGGAAAAGCCAGGGGTGCTTCTAATACATAGGGCAGATCCCATAAGAAAGAATTACCCAACACAAAAGATCAACAGTGCCAATGTTGAGAAACCCTTATTTAACTTATGCCTTATTTGGGGATATTCAGTGTCTTTACCATTTTGTTTTTGCTGCCATAAATAATGCTGCAATGACCACTGTAGTACACAATTACTGGTCAACCAGTGATAGCAATTACCTGTAATTTAATTTCTTAGAGAACTATGTGTTCTCTTTTTCTTATTTTAAAGGGCATTTTGCCATTTCCTGTCATCCTATTTGAATACTTTTTTTGAAACAGAGTCTATAAACAGTAAGTACATGAATGAATGAAAAATCACAAACGTTTCAAAGGTGTTGGAGAGGCCTCAGTGCCTCCTAGGATTAACCTTTGATCTGTTATATATTCCACCCATATTTGCTCCATCCTCAAACAACACAAGGAGGCCTTAGGAAGAAAGTATTTTCATCATAACAGCTGATATAAACAACATGCTATTACGCCTAGTGTTTTTTAAAAAAATACGTAAGCGTAACAGTTTCAGATTTAAAAAATAGAAAAGTTTATTTTTTTTCATGAGAAATAAATTGATACAGCCATGAGGCAGTCTTTTCTACTAGAAGATACTAGCACTGCTCATTTTTAAAATGTGAGAGGTGATTACATTGAGGTCTGAGCCTCAGTGCCCATGACCTTACCTTCCTTTTTCTATTAGCTCCCATGAAAATGCTGCTGCTCAGGTGGGGTCGTAGTCTTCTGGGAGGTTATTAGACTGCACAAACATTAAGAATCAACTGTAAATCTCTGTTTAGCCCTTGACTGGCCAAATTTTCTATTTGGCCCTTGACTGGACAGTATTTTCTCTTTTCAAGCATAGCATATGTCTTTTACCACATTCAGTCAACAGGTTAACAGTTTTACTTGTTGGGAGACAATTTCCTATGAGTTTCTCATGCTTCACAACCTATGAACACAGGCCCTAACCTGGTTTTCATTCTAGATTATCTTTTTATGGACGTTTGTATAGTGAAGAGCCTTGAGAGGTAGAGATATTGTCTCCACCCAGAGCAAAGGACAAATGTACTAACTGTCCAGTATAATAAAAATACTATAAGGCAAAGATTGGGCAATGTGCTTGCAGCCTATTATAAAAGACTGGAATTTGCTAAGCTTGGGGTTCTTAGGCTGTGACACAAACCCACTGTGTGAGCAGCGTGTAGCCTCCAAATGGCTCCTTGGGACTTGGGGGCCAAGAGGAACGAACAAGAACCTGAAGTCCATCCTACGTGCTTGCTGTGAGTAATAAGGTCTTTTGTCTCCAATCCAGTAGTCTTGTATCTTCTCCCAACATCCATAAAACTATGACAGACTAACACATTAGCTTGTATGTAGGACAAAATCTCAGACACTTCATGTTTCTTGATGTTATTCTACACTTCAAAGTCTATAATTCAGTTTATGAGAATGCTCCCCTCAGCACAGCACCATTTTTATTTTCCTCCCCTTTCTTCTTCCCTACCCCAGTCCTGTTGAGTCAGTCAGGGGTAACTGAGAGTATAAGGCTGATGACTGGTTTCAGCTCCTGGATCTATGCAGTGTAGAAACTCTGGTTCAATCAAAATGCTACTGTTACCTCTTGCAGCCTTGGCCCCAGCTGGGACCTGGAATAAACCAAGCTCTCAGGAGGCATCTCAGAGGTTGCTCTTCCACACTTCAATGGAAATGTCAGTATACACTGCTGGGTTATGTGCCAGAGAATGTTACCTGAGGCCTTGAACTGAAAAAAATCAATAGTCTACAGACATGGAGGACGAAAACAAAATGGCTAACTAAAAATTTAATAAAAACTATATGTACGTACCTAACTTCTAGCAGAATAACAAATAGAGGTAATCCAGAAACATAAGAGGGAGACTGAAAATTCTAAGCAAAAACAATTCTTTTTATCCTAATCCTTTCTTAATATTATTTAAAATAACTTCTCTGATGGTTCAAAATTGGGATAAAGACTTTACATATCACATTACCTATCAGAATAATACACTCATCCCCGGACTTCCCTGGAGGGCCAGTGGTTAAGACTCCATGCTTCCACTGCAGGGGGCTCGGGTTCGATCCCTGGTTGGGGAACTAAGATCCCACATGTTGCCTGGCACAGCCAAAAAAAAAAAAAAAGAATAATACAGTCATCCCTGAAATAAGAACAGTTGTAATTCAAGAGGCACAGGCAATCTAGAAACGCAAATAAAAATATGCTTGAGCCTCAGGAAAAAAAAATACTCCAGTAATAAATTTCTCAAAGCTACCCACAACAGGTGAAAAGAGAGTCACTCACAGCACCAGCAATTTGTGACAAAGCACAATTATTAGTTTGACCACACATTCCAGGCACCATCTTTTATTGTCACTGGACCTCCCCAAGAAGACACTGTGGCTTGTGGCCAACAGCCATTCAGAGGAATCTGATAACTCCAGAATGCCAATGGGCCCCTTAAACAACTTTGTATGAACAAATCAACTAACATAATAGACATTGGTGGCAATTACTTCTATTACCAGAGAAGAATTTACTTCAAATAAGTGTTCTCCACAGGTTTTCTTTAAGTAGCAGGAATCCAGTGTGCCTAAATGTTTTTGTTTACTATCCTTTAAGCCCCAAGTTCACAGGCAGGGAATATAGGTAGCTGATTAAAAAGTTGAAACTGAAGTTGAAACACTTCTGAAATTATAATTATGAAAAGGTAATTACATTAAATTGATTCAATGTTTTGGAAATATGCCAAATGCTTAAAAATGAATAATGCCTTTTACCTTCTCCCTCAATACCTGTTAGCCAAAGTGACAAAGATATTAACAGAGATGTTCCTACTACTCAAAAACCTGATATCACAGACTCACAGAGCTAAACGTAGGCTCATTCATTAAAAGGGCTCATTTTACAATCTCAGATCCAGAAAGTTTAAGCGATTTGCCACCAGGTAACCAGACCTCCAGATCATTTTTCATAGCATTTATTCATTTTTATTCAAATTACATAGTAAATAACGTGTTTGCTGCAGAATACTTGGAAAATGCATAAAGAAACAAATAAAGAAAAAATTATGGATAATAATCCATGTACCCCAAAGTTAGCCACTATTAACATTCCAATAATGTTCCTATGCATTTTTTCTACAAAATTAGAACAATGCTCCATTTTTTTTTCTTTTTTAGGAAGCATTAAAGATGTCTTCTTTAATTATTACACTAAATATTCTCTAACCAACATATGCTTGCTAATAATTTTTGTCTTGCAGAAAAATGTTTTCTTTTTCTTTTTTTCTACTTAATTTCTTTTTTTAATTTTATTTTATTTATGTATTTTTTATACAGCAGTTTCTTATTAGTTATCTATTTTATACATATTAGTGTATATATGGCGATCCCAATCACCCAATTCATCCCACCACCAACCCCCTGCCCCCGCTTTACCCCCTTGGTGTCCATACATCTGTGTCTCTATTTCTGCCTTACAAACCAGTTCATCTGTACCAATTTTCTAGATTCCACATATATGCGTTAATATATTTGTTTGTCTCTTTCTGACTTACTTCACTCTGTATGACAGTCTCTAGGTCCATCCACGTCTGTACAAATGACCCAGTTTCATTCCTTTTTATGGCTGAGTAATATTCTATTGTATATATGTACCACATCTTCTTTATCCATTCCTCTGTTGATGGACATTTAGGTTGCTTCCATGTCCTGGCTATTGAAAATAGTGCTGCAATGAACACTGGGTGCATGTGACTTTTAATTATGGTTTTCTCTGAATATATGCCCAGAAGTGAGAGTGCTGGGTCATATGATAATTCTGTTTTGAGTTTTTTAAGGAACCTCCATACTGTTCTCCATAGTGGCTGTAGCAATTTACATTCCCACCAACAGTGCGAGATGGTTCCCTTTTCTCCACACCCTCGCCACATTTGTCATTTGTAGATTTTCTGATGATGTCCATTCTAACCGGTGTGAGGTGATACCTCAATGTAGGTTGGATTTGCATTTCTCTAATAATTATTGATGTTGAGCATCTTTTCATGTGCCTCTTGGCTATCTGTATGTCTTCTTTGGAGAAATATCTATTTAGGTCTTCTGCCCATTTTTTAAAAAATAAATTTATCTATATTTTTATTTTTTAATTTTTGGCTGCATTGGATCTTTGTTGCTGCATGTGGGCTTTCTCTAGTTGTGGTGGGCGGGGACTACTGTTTGTTGCAGTGCGCGGGCTTCTCATTGTGGTGGCTTCTCTGGTTGAGGAGCACAGGCTCAAGGGGTGCAGGCTTCAGTAGCTGCACAACATTGGCGCAGTAGTTGTGGCTTGCGGGCTCTAGAGCACAGGCTCAGTAGTTGTGGCACATGGGCTTAGTTGCTCCACAGCAGGTGGGATCTTCCCTGACCAGGCCACGAACCTGAGTCCCTGGCATTGGCAGGCAGATTCTTAAACACTGCGCCACCAGGGAAGCCCCTGCCCATTTTTTGATTGGGTTGTTTGTTTTTTTAGTATTGAGCTGCATGAGCTGTTTATAAATTTTGGAGATTAGCCCTTTGTCTGTTGATTCATTTCCAAATATTTTCTCCCATTCTGAGGGTTGTCTTTTCATCTTGTTTATAGTTTCCTTTGCTGTGCAAAAGCTTTTAAGTTTCATTAGGTCCCATTTGTTTATTTTTGTTTTTATTTTCATTACTCTAGGAGGTGGGTCAAAAAAGATCTTGCTGTGATTTATGTCATGTAGTGTTCTGCCTATGTTTTCCTCTAAGAGTTTTATAGTGTCCGGTCTTACATTTAGGTCTCTAATCCATTTTGAGTTTATTTTTGTGTATGGTGTCAGGGAGTGTTCTAATTTCATTCTTTTACATGTGGCTGTCCAGTTTTCCCAGCATCACTTATTGAAGAGGCTGTCTTATCTCCATTGTATATCCTTGCTTCCTTCATCATAGATTAGTTGACCATAGGTGTGTGGGTTTACCTCTGGGCGTTCTATCCTGTTCCATTTATCTATATTTCTGTTTTTGTGCCAGTACCATATTGTCTTGACTACTGTAGTTTTGTAGTATAGTCTGAAGTCAGGGAGCCTGATTCCTCCAGCTCCGTTTTTCTCCCTCAAGGTTGCTTTGGCTATTTGGGGTCTTTTGTGTCTCCATACAAATTTTAAGATTTTTTGTTCTAGTCCTGTAGAAAATGCCATTGGTAATTTGATAGGGATTACATTGAATCTGTAGATTGCTTTGGGTAATATAGTCATTTTCACAATATTGATTCCTCCAATCCAAGAATATGGTATATCTCTCCATCTGTTTTTGTCCTCTTTGATTTCTTTCATCAGTGTCTTATGGTTTTCTGCATACAGGTCTTTTGTCTCCTTAGGTAGGTTTATTCCTAGGTATTTTCTTCTTTTTGTTGCAATGGTAAACGGGAGTGTTTTCTTAATTTCACTTTCAGATTTTTCATCATTAGTGTATAGAAATGCAAGAGATTTCTGTGCATTAATTTTGTATCCTGCTACTTTACCAAATTCATTGATTAGCTCTAGTAGTTTTCTGGTGGCATGTTTAAGATTCTCTATGTATAGTATCATGTCATCTGCAAACAGGGACAGTTTTACTTCTTCTTTTCCAACTTGTATTCCTTTTATTTCTTTTTGTTCTCTGACTGCCGTGGCTAGGACTTCCAAAACTATGTTGAATAATAGTGGTGAGAATAGACATCCTTGTCTTGTTTCTGATCTTAGAGGAAATGCTTTCAGTTTTTCACCATTGAGAATGATGTTTGCTGTGGGTTTGTCATATATGGCCTTTATTATGGTGAGGTAGGTTCCCTCTCTGCCCACTTTCTGGAGAGTTTTTATCATAAATGGCTGTTGAATTTTGTCAAAAGCTTTTTCTGCATCTATTGAGATGATCATATGGTTTTTATTCTTCAATTTGTTAATATGGTGTATCACATTGATTGATTTCTGTATATTGAAATCAATCAATATACACTTGATCATGGTATATGATCCTTTTAATGTGTTGTTGGGTTCTGTTTGCTAGTATTTTATTGAGGATTTTTGCATCTATATTCATGAGTGACATTTTTTTGTGATTTTCTTTTTTTGTAGTATCTTTGGTTTTGGTATCAGGGTGATGGTGGCCTCATAGAATGAGTTTGGGAGTGTTCCTTCCTCTGCAATTTTTTGGAAGAATTTGAGAAGGATGGGTGTTAGTTCTTCTCTAAATGTTTGATAGAATTCACCTGTGAAGCCATCTGGTCCTGGACTTTTGTTTGTTGGAAGATTTTTAATCACAGTTTCAATTTCATTACTTGTGATTGGTCTGTTCATATTTTCTATTTCTTCCTGGTTCAGTCTTGGAAGGTTATACCTTCCTAAGAATGTGTACATTTCTTCCAGGTTGTCCATTTTATTGCCATAGAGTTGCTTGTAGTAGTCTCTCATGTTGCTTTGTATTTCTGCAGTGTCTGTTGTAACTTCTTTTTCATTTCTAATTTTATTGATTTGAGTCCTCTCCCTCTTTTTCTTGATGAGTCTAGCTAAAGGTTTATCAATTTTGTTTATCTTCTCAAAGAACCAGTTTTTAGTGTTATTGAAATTTGCTATTTTTTTCTTTGTTTCTATTTCATTTATTTCTGATCTGATCTTTATGATTTCTTCCCTTCTATTAACGTTGGGTTTTGTTTGTTCTTCTTTCTCTAGTTCTTTTTGGTGTAGGGTTAGATTGTTTGAGATTTTTCTTGTTTTTTGAGGTAGGATTTTACTGCTATAAACTTTCCTCTTTGAACTGCTTTTGGTGCATCCCATAGGTTTTGGATTGTCGTGTTTTCATTGTCATTTGTCTCTAGGTATTTTTTGATTTCCTCTTTGATTTCTTCAGTGATCTCTTGGTTATTTAGTAGCATATTGTTTAGCCTCCATGTGTTTGTGTTTTTTACATTTTTTTTCCCTGTAATTGACTTCTAATCTCATAGCATTGTGGTTGGAAGAGATGCTTGATATGATTTCAATTTTCTTAAATTTACCAAGGCTTGATTTGTGACCCAAGATGTGATCTAAACTGGAGAATGTTCCATGTGCACTTGAGAAGAAAGTGTAATCTGCTGTTTTCGGATGGAATGTCCTATAAATATCAATTAAATCTATCTGGTTTATTGTGTCATTTAAAGCTTGTGTTTCCTTATTAATTTTCTGTTTGGATGATCTGTCCATTGGTGTAACTGAGGCGTTAAAGTCCCCCACTATTATTGTGTTACTGTTGATTTTCTCTTTTATAGCTGTTAGCATTTGCCTTATGTATTGAGGTGCTCCTATGTTGGGTGCATATATATTTATAATTGTTATATCTTCTTCTTGGATTGATCCTTTGATCATTATGTAGTGTCCTTCCTTGTCTTTTGTAACATTATTTATTTTATAGTCTATTTTATCTGATATGAGTATTGCTACTCCAGCTTTCTTTTGATTTCCATTTGCATGGAATGTCTTTTTCCATCCCCTCACTTTCAGTCTGTATGTGTCCCTAATTCTGAATTGGGTCTCTTCTAGACAGCATATGTACAGGTCTTGTTTTGGTATCCATTCAGCCAGCCTCTGTCTTTTGGTTGGAACATTTATTCCATTCACATTTAAGGTAATTATCTATATGTATGTTCCTATTATTATATTCTTAATTGTTTTGGGTTTGTTTTTGTAGGTATTTTTCTTCTCTTGTGTTTCCCAGTTAAAGAAATTCCTTTAGAATTTGTTGTAGAGCTGGTTTGGTGGTGCTGAATTCTCTTAGCTTTTGTTTGTCTGTAAAGCTTTTGATTTCTCCATGGAAGCTGAATGAGATCTTTGCCAGGTAGAGTAATCTTGGCTGTAGATTCTTCCCTTTCATCACTTTAAATATATTGTGCCATTCCCTTCTGGCTTTAGAGTTTCTGCTGAGAAATCAGCTGTTAACCTTATGGGGATTCCCTTGTACGTTATTTGTCATTTTTTCCTAACTTCTTTTAATAATTTTTCTTTGTCTTAACTTTTGGCAATTTGATTACTATGTGTCTCGGCATGTTTCTCCTTGGGTTTATCCTGCTGGAGACTCTCTGTGCTTCCTGGACTCGATTGACTATTTCCTTTCCCATGTTAGGAAAGTTTTCGACTGTAATCTCTTCAAATATTTTCTCGGGTCCTTTCTCTCTGTCTTCTCCTTCTGGGACCCCTATAATGCGAATGTTGGTGGGTGTAATGTTGTCCCAGAAGTCTCTTAGGCTGTTTTCATTTCTTTTCATTCTTTTTTCTTTATTCTGTTCTGTGGCAGTGATTTCCACCATTCTGTCTTCCAGGTGATTTATCTGTTCTTCTGCCTCAGTTATTCGGCTATTGATTCCTTCTAGTGTATTTTCCCTTTTGTTATTGTATTGTTCATCTCTGTTTGTTTGTTCTTTAATTCTTCTAGTCTTTGTTAAACATTTCTTGCATCTTCCCTATCTTTGCCTCCAGTCTTTTTCCAAGGTCCTGGATCATGTTCACTACCATTATTCTGAATTCTTTTTTCTGGAAGGCTGCCTATCTCCACTTCATCTAGTTGATTTTCTGGGGTTTTATTCTGTTCCTTCATCTGGTACCTAGTCCTCTTCTTTTTCATTTTGTCTATCTTTCTGTGAATACGGTTTTTGTTCCACAGGTTGCAGGATTGTAGCTCTTCTTGCTTCTGCTGTCTGCCCTCTGGTGGATGAGGCTATCTCAGAATCATGCTTTAGATATTGTTTTGTAATCTGTTTTTGCTTTCACATAAGAATATACTCTGAACTTTTCCATGGTATTGAATATTATTTTACTGTATCATTCTTAAAAACTACATAGTATTTCAGATTATGAATATGCAATCAATTATTTAACTTTTCACCTATTGTAGGACTAATTATTTTCAATATTTTATTATTAAAAACACTGTGCTCAAGAGACATAAATCTCTGTGCTTGTTTCTATTTCCTTGAAATACATTATTAAAAGTGAAATTGCTGGTTTAAGTGGTAATACGCCTTTAAATCACCAAGTCCCCTTCCTCCAAAATTTGCCTCAAAATTAATTTCTGGCACACTCTAATCAACAATAGTAATTATTATTTTTGAAACTCTTTTCCTAACTGATAAGTGAAGAAAATGATAAATGGCTTATTTGCTTTTATTTAATCCCTGGAGCTTAATTTTATTTTCTTTACATTTATTGGTCATTTCATTTTCATAGCTGTAAAATTGTCCAAGACTAATTTATCTGCTTTCCAATTTATTATAAATGCAATGGATTATTATTTTGTTTCACTGTTTGGTTTTGTTTATTTATTTTTGTTTTGTTTATTTTATTACTATTGGTATGGCTTCTCTGATAAATAAAGCATGAGTGATTGCTTTATAAAGGAAAAGTTAAACAACTGTACATATTCATTAGTGGCAAAGTAGGGCCAGAACTTGTCCAAGACATTCCAAGGACATTGTCCTAATATCCTTAATTTTGGTCTCCGAAAGCTTCAACATAAACAAGTTTCAACAAGACAATTAGGTCTACTTTATTTGTTGGAGAAACTGTAGTAATGTATAATTAACCACTGCCTAGATACTCCTTGCCCTCTGAAAAATATAAAAATCTATATGCTAATAATTTATGTATCTGATTGCAAATGGAAGTATCAGTGATTATTCTGCAAAATTACCTTATTGCAGTCTTAGGGAAAAACTAACAATTGTCATGGTTCTCTCTCCTACAAACACAAGTTCAGAAAAAAGCTCCTCAGCATCACCTGAGATCACATATCACTACTTTGACCACTTCTATCCATACCTGGCAAGGTCTGCTATAACTAGAATCGTCTTTGAGAGATATGTGGGTGGCAGGCAGCAAGCCAACCTCAAAAGAAACCTTTGTACCACTGAAAAACATAAGCATATTTCACTCTCCTTTTTCCCTAGTTCTTCTAGAAGTTTTTGTGTTATTTTATGGTGTGACTCTTCTCTGCCATTCTATATTTTTTGAGCAGTGAACAAGAAAGACACAGTGAGTCTTACATGCTAGATAAATATGGCTAGTCCTTAGATCTAAAAGACTGAGGCACAAAAAGAAAGAAGACATCATTATTTAAAAACACAAGCAAACCTCAACCAAAGAACATTTAAGTAACAGCTTTTGTTCAAGTGGAAGTGTCTCTTTATCTTTTCATGGTGGAAGGATGCCATGAAGATGGTGGGCAAGTTTGTAATAATAGCTCAATTGGATATGCTAGGAGACCATGAAAAAAATTTATAAAGGACAAGATCTCTCTGTTTAAGATTCTCCTGACACTGTCGTGCCACAAAACTGCAGTGCTCTGCCTGGAAGTCTACTAAACTTGATAGAATTTCCCCAGAGCTCAAATGTATTTCTCCCCTTATTGCCCCAGAAAGTAAAATTAAGGGGTGGGGAGGAAAAGAGGATGGAGTCACCAACTTCATTCCCTTTTCACAAATTTTAATCCAACTCTTCCTTGTCTATCTTATACTCCCTCCTAGCCACAAATAACATTGAGTACATATGGTAGAAAGACAGGAATTAAATTAGTTATCTTGCAAAACACTTTATAATATATGAGAAATGTGATTGAAGAATGATAAATTAAAATTTTCCCTAGTCATCATTTTAAATTCTCACCTTATGATTTCATAACATTTGTACATTAATATTTTCCCTTTAAAATAATGTTTAAATGATTCTTGGAATTGTCTTTTTATTCACTGTAATCCTGCACCTACATATAATCTAAAATTCCTTCATTTCATGTAAAGCCTTCTTTAAGCAGAAAAGGGAAATAGAGATTGAGATGAAATTATTAATTCTTCATTGGTAATGGTCATATAAAAATGAAAAGTAAAGTGGAAAATTAAAACAATCATCCAGGATAACCAAAGTGGGGAAAAGTCACTTGCAATTCAGATATTGCCTCAGGTTTTCATTGCATTTTCATGGAGAGATATAGTCTTAATTGCTTTTCCAACATGACTTCTAATAGAGGAAAATTGAATAGGTTGGCATATCATTCACAAGGTATTGTAAACCTGTGTCAAAAGTTTCTTCCATGAGTGAAAAAGTAAAAAGGCAGTTTTCCCAAATGCAGGTGCATTCATCTAGGCAAGGGCAGACAGAAACAGGGCGCATTTGTTCTCTAAGCCCTCTTTCCTAAACTTGTTTTTAAGGTTTTATAGCAAGAAAACGTGTGCTTTTCTCCTGCTATTGGGCTTTCAGATGATTTTTCTACACAGAAAAGAAGCCTCTGGCATTTTTTACATTGCAACCAGCAGTTGCTTGGCTGCACTATCAAAGCAGGCCCAGCAGATCCTCTTGAATGGAGAATCCAAGACCCACCACAGACTCTGGCTACACTAATGAACTGAGAGCACAGATTCCACTGGGCCCCAGCAAGGCAGCAGGGGGGACATAAAATCCCACAGAGATGGGACCAGGCTTCGGTCATAAAGAATCAACTTGTCTTAGCAGGTGCTGTAAGTCCCAACATCTGCTGGCCACATAAAACAAAGTGGCTAATGGACAGTGTGAAAATGAAAATACACCATAAAGAGTTATTTTGTTACTCTTCTTGGCATTGTCCTATCAAGGTTTGGTGTTTTTTATAGTAAACAAACTTAGATGTAAATGCTTTTTAGCAAATAGTAGAGTCAGATCAACTACTTTCCTAAATTTATTTTAACATAATAATATCCAGAAGTAATCAAGTAGAATGTCTGAAATCAGAGCATATCTTAAAACAGTAATCCTGGTAAAACCAATGGGATTCATCTCCCAGTGGAAGATTCAGAGAAATAAGCAAACTGCTTATGCAGATCCAGGCAGCTCTTGAAGAAAAACACAATAACAAAGGACCACAGCCATTTGCATATAGACAAGTCCAGTGCAGTGGTTAAGGATGCAGGCTTCCAAGTCAGGAGGATCTGTGTTCCAGTTCCCAATCAGTTGTTAAGCAGGCATATAGCTTCTCTGAGATTCAGTGTACCCCCTGTATAAAATGGGAATAAAAATACTTTTCTCACGGAACTGGGGGCAGATTAAAATAAAATAGTATTGTTAACCACTTAGAACAGAGTCTAAAATCAAGTGAGTAGCTTATTGTGGTTGTTATTACTATTATTTATTTATACCCTGGTTTGTCCAAAAATAGATTTAAGGTAGTCTATAAAGATAATAAAGCACAGCAAAATAACACAAGTCAATAGATTAAAAGAAAGAAAGGGAAAAAATAAAGGGAATTTTTTCTCCACAAAGAATCCCTTTTGACCCTATGGTTCAATCAAATTAAAATTTGTATTTCTTCTTCAGGAATTACTCATCAAATACACAGCAACTAAAACGAAGGCACAACTCAGAAACACTAAAAGAACTCCTGGGAAGACTAAAAACTTCATTTTTATTTCACTTCAGGTCAAAGACTCTTGCTCTTGCTCCCATGAAAATATCAGTTATCAGGAAACAGGCTACTATAAACTTTAGTGGCTGGGGTCCAAGTACCAAGAAGCAGAATAAAGTGGCCTCAATTGATTCTGGCCTAAAAGATCCACCCAAACTTCTCTTTCACTTTGCACTTAGATTTTCCCTCTCCCATCCCTTCACAGATTTCCATGCTTAACAGGGTGTGCAATGCTGCACTGTTATTTAGTGAGACCTCAAAAAACAAGATCCGATAATAAATTTTTCTTTAGAAAAGACATGCCACATCACTTTCAGTTTCAGATCTCTAGGGAGGTGAAGTATTTTGGTGTGTAAATTTAAGGAAGTCTACTTTTGAATATTAATTATGTATCACACTACCTCTTCACATAATTATTTTTACTATAAATTTTACTACAGCAAGCTGTAGGATTAGCATTTTAAAGACTTACTGGAGATGGGAGTTCAACCAATAAACATAAACACTCTGGGCCTCCTGTGGAGATACGCTTTAATTTGTAACGCTCAAAGTACATGTTTGTCCTGACAGACTGAGAACTGGGAAGACTGTATCACAGAAATAGGAAGAAAAAGAGGTTTCCTCTTGATTGCAAAGGCCAGTCGAATGGTTCCCTGGAACCCTTTGTTGAGAAATATCCTGGGGCAGTTCTTAAGCCCAAGAGGAAAAATTCTGCAACCAACTAATGACATCTATCATGGGCAGAAGAACTAGGAGATGGGCGCATGATGGCAAGTATCTGCCCTTCTTGCTATATACACTGGACCTACAAACCACATACAGTCATTTAAAGCCATGGAAATTTGCTCAGTAGAATATTAAATGCTAAAGCAAGCAGTTCCTCTAAACCCATGGACCTCTTTCCACTCTTTCAAGCTGTCATGCCCAGTAACAAACAGTGCAGGTGAGTCCTGAGCTGGTGCTCAGCCAAAGGAGTCGGCTGAAATTACTATTGAGCACAGGAAGTCACCCTGGGAAAGCACAATAAGGTGGGTGAGGAAAGCGGGTTAAGAGGGGAAGTGGTTATTACTGTATCTCTCAAATGTGCTTTCCTTTATAGAGCAAAGAATATTGCAGAATATATCTTTGGCAACTGAAGCAAGGCAGATAACTGCTTCAGACTGGTCATGTAGAATTATGATTCATGCTGATCATACAGAATTAGTCCTGAAGAAAAATACTTCCTTTTAAACAAATATATTACTACCACCTGCATCAATCTGAGCTAACCTGACAATAGGCTGTGCCTATAATCACAGCCAGTGAGTGTCTCCACTTCTCCCTCCCACAGACCAGCCTCTTTACAGTAACTATGGAGACTAGTTCATAGCCTAGGTTCAGCCTTTCCTAATAACCTAAGAGCCACAAAAGGTTGGGGCAAAATCACTGGCCCCTTTTCCTGAGTTGCAGACTACATGTATCTCAGCACACATGGATATTTTTCTTTGTTGTAACTGGGTAGGAGATAAGGGGGTGCCCAGGCAGGCTTGAGAGCAAAATGAAATCTTATTTTTAAATGATCATTAAAGGAAGGAATAGTGCATTGATAGCTTTTATTTCTATTCATATTTAACATTTCTTTAAAAAATAGCTGTAAGATAATTTAGAAGGACATGAAGTGTCACATATTAGATGATTCTGTTTATATAAAATATCCAGAATAAGTAAATCAATAGAGACAGAAAGTAAATTAATAGTTGGTAGGGACTCAGGGGAGGGCTGAATGGGGAATGACTGCCTAATGGGGTGAATCCCCATTTGGGGAGAACAAAAATGTTTTAGAACTCGATAGAAGTGACGGTTGTATAACACTGTGAATGTACTAAATGCCACTGAATGTACACTTTAAAATGGTTGATTTTATGTTATCTGAATTTGCGAATTTCACCTCAATTTTTTAAAAGTTCATTTGGAGGGACATTTGGTGAAATATGAATATGAACTGGATATTAAATGACATTGTGGAATTAGGAATTTTCTTAGGTATAATAATGGTATGGTGTTACATGGAAGAATAAAAATTTTTGTTCTTTTTTTAAAAGATGTATACAAAAACAGGCAATAAGAACAAAAATAGACAAGTGGGAATACATCAAACTAAAAAGGTTCTGCACAGCAAGAGAGACAATCAACAGAATAAAAAGGTAACCTAGAGAATGGGGAGAAAATATTTGCAAACCACATATCTGCTAAGGGATTAATATCCAAAATACACAAGGAACTCCAACACATCAATAGCAAAAAGCAAGTAGACAGATTTTAAAATGGACGAAGGACTTGAATAGACATCCCTCCAAAGAAGATATACGGATGGTTAATGGGTATTTGAAAAGGTCCACTTAACTAATCATCAGGAAAATGAAAATCAAAACTACAATGAGATATTACCTCACACCTGTTAAAATGGCTATTATTGTAAAAGAAAAAAAGATAAGGATTGGCGAGGATATGGAGAAATTGGAAACCTTTTACAACGTTGATGGGAATGCAAAATGATACAAGTATGGAACACCATGAGGAGTATGGAGGTGCCTCAAAAAGTTAAAAATAAAACTACCTTATTATCCAGCAATCTCACTTCTGGGTATATATCCAAAAGAATTGAAATCAAGATCTTGGAATGGTATCTGCACTCCCATGTTCATTGCAGCATTGCTCAGAATAGCCAAGATATGGAAACAACCCAAAAGTCTATAGACAAATAAGGAAAGAAGTGGTGGTATACATATAAATGGAATATTCAGCCTTAAAAAAAAAAACCAAGAAAATTGCCATATGCAACATCGATGAACCTGGAGGACATTATGCTAAGTGAAATAAGCCAGTCACAGAGGATATATACTGCACGATTCCACTTATATTAGGTTTCTAAAGTAGTCAAACCCATGCTTAAAGTTAACAGTACTGTATTATGCACCTAAAAATTTTTATTAAGAGAGTAGTTCTCACATTATGTGTTCTTACCACATACACACACACAAAACGGGGACACAAGGAACCTTTTAGAGGTGATGGATATATTTATTACCTTGACTGAATGGTGGTTTCACATGTATATGCATTTGTCCAAACTCATCAAATTATCTGCAATAAATATGCACAGTTTTTAATACATCAACTATACCTCAATAAAGTTGTTAATTTTATAGAAAAGATGTGTGCAGCAGTCTTTAGCAATAAAGTGTCACGATATCTGCAACTTACTTTCCAATAGTTCAGCAAAAATCATACATTTCTATATAGAATTAGATTAATGAAAAATCTTTTAAATTGTTGAATCTAAGTGGAGGCTATAAGGCTATTCATTTTGCTATTCTTTCAACCTTTCAATATGTTGGAAATTTTGAAAATAAATATTGGGATAAATTTTTTTAATGTTCCCCTGAAATTTGGAATGATTCAAGACTCATATTAATCAATAAATTGATTAGTTAATTAATTAATGCAAAAGAATTTGTTGAGCATCTACTAGATTCCAGGTGCTGTGCTAGGTACTCAGGACATAAAAAATGAATGAAATAGATGTAATCTCTACCCTCATAAAACTTATAGCCCAGTGAGGGAACTCACAAATAATTAGGCAGCACAGTATGAGCTATGATGGGAAGACACAGAATGCTAAGGGAATACACAGGATGGGCTGGAAAAGTCAAGAAAACTTCCCAGATGATTGAAGACAAAGACTGAGACCTTCAGGATCTTATTCAGTCAGCCAAGTAAAGAGAGAGAATGAGCATTCTAGGTAAAACCAGCAGAGTGAAAGTCTAGAGGTGAGATTCTGGCCCAGAGGCTGCAAATCAAAAGGCCCACAGAAGCCAGACAAGTAACATAAATGAATGAAAACAAGAAGCAGCCCCATTTAAAGGAGGCTTTCCAGTATAGGGGATGCTGCCACTCAACTCCAGCCAACAGAAAGCCTCAAGGCAAGGAGAAAATCAGGAACCATGGCAGTCAAGTAATCACCACAGCTGTAGATAAATCCCAGTCCAGGGCACTTCCATTCTCATGTCTTGTCTTTGAAGGTACAGCCCCTTCCTAAAGGGGAGGAGGGTGGCAGCCAGAAGTATATTCAAGGCATTAGACAAATACCAGGGCTGGGAAAACAACCATGACCATGACCACTAGCGAGGCATAGATCATTGTACTCATGCAATCTAAGGCCTCCCCACTGTGCATGTTTTTCTTTTTCTCTTAAACACAATTGGAGAGAGAGGCACAGGCACAGCACAGGTGGTAATTCCTAGAGCTGTAAAGTCTTAAGTATTCTGAGTTGAACTGATCATTCTAGAGCTACTTAAACATAATCATGTAGCAAAAGGATGAGAGGGCTCACGGTTCCGTATGTTTTGTTTTGTTTGCCTGACTGTAGCCACATTGGGACTCATACTGGAGACTTGAGGAGAAAAAGCCCTAACTTTGTTTCTCCCCTATTTTTGCTACAGGACAGACAGAGGTGGAGAAAGACAAGGGGATGGGATTTTAGAGAAAAGAATACTTCAGAAAACCTTGTGATCAATATGGTGTTTGGCATTTTGGAAATAAATAAATTAAGCTAAACAGTTTTGAGTTACCCTTTTTCTAAGGCTACTCTTTTCAACAAGGGTTAATATTAATGGAAGTGAGGGGATTTGTCAGACTGGGGAGGTGTCCAGTATTACACTTAAGATTTCAGTCTGGGAGACTTGAGGGGCTTCTGCAAAATCCATGACAGTCTCCTGCGCCCAGGAAGAGGCCATCGATGAAGAGCTGGGGTGCCCACTTTTCAATTAGAGCCCTTGAAGAAAATTATTCCCATTACCTATCTTAAAACACATCTCTTGGTGGGTTATTTTATTCTATTCTGGGGCCTGAGAAGAAGCCCGACTGCTAATTCGCAGCTCCAGCCCTTTGAAGTGCCATTGATATTCCAAACTTGGGGAGCCTCCCGCATCATAATGGAATCTTCAACCCGCCCCCAGTCACACTACAAATAAACTTGCTCCAGTGAACCTTCGAGCAGGCCCTGTGCACCAACGCCAGCTGACCTCTGAGAAGAGGGCTTGGGCAGCATAAGCTTTGCAAAAGAAAATAAAATCCTCAGCATGGAGCCTCAAACAAGAAAAACAGTGAGATATTTAAACCTGACCATTTCTTTTTAAAGACTTGGGTGTTCTTCAGAAAGGGAATTTCCCTCCCACCTCAGAAGGGTCCAAAGTGTTACTCATATTATTTACAGAGCTTTGAAGTGTGTCTCCAAAGTTTGAGTTCAGCTCTGAGGAATGTGAGGGTCAAATCATTTTCCCTTTCTGATGAAGGAAGGCTGTGAATTTAATACCACAATTTATTCAAAACAAGGAAATACACTGAGGTGTTCTCCACTATGAATGCACAACAGTAGACGCTTGGAACCGTATCCTACTCAAAGAGTTTATACAGCTTGGCCAAGAGTGGCGAGACGTTTAAATGAGCCTCCTGGTTAATCCATTCCTACCAGCCTCAGCACCTGTAAAATGCAAGACACTTTGCTTCTAATAAGAAGAATGGACTTAATTTATTTAAACAACATTAGAGTCATCATTTTCTAAAAGTAAAATAATTAAAGATATATTCCTGTAGTATGTGTATATTTTATGAAAACTGGAGGTTAAACAGCACATCTGGGGCATCTGGCTTTTCCTGGTAACCCTCCAGGTGACCTCCCTTTTTAAAAGTGGCTTTTGAGCTTTATTATCTTAATGAGAACCCCCCATTTATATAGCTGCTCTCTTTATGGAGCTTGAAGCACTTTGTTGACCTTGGAATGCCCTTCATGCATAGGAGGATGCTCTCCCTGGCCTACAGAGATGGCAAGACATTCACAGGCCAAGGACCAAAAGGCTTGGCTGCAGGCAGCTGGTGCTGACTGAGCGTCCAGCACTGTCCTCTCCGCCTAAATGACACAGCAATATTCTTCTAGTCTACAGGACCCAGCAGTGTGCTGCCATTACATACTTGGAGAGGCTGTGAGGGTCCAACATTCTGAGTCAAGTGTGTGCTCTCCACTTACTGGTTGGTCATCTTAAACACATAACTTAAATTTCTTCCACTTCTGTATCTGTAAAATGGGATTAATGATACTGACCTCATACATCTGTTGGATAACACTTTATGGCCCTTATATGTTTGCATAGCTGTCTCCCCCTATTAGCTTGTATTTAGCTGAATTAGCATTCCTGGCTGAATACATACTGAATATTACTTAGATGATTTTATTTAATTCTCACAAAAGCACATGGACTAGGTATAATTATTAGCAGACACAGAAAACTGTCACTTAGAACAGTTAAATAACTTTCCTGAGTTCATAAACTAGTTGGAATCAGAGTTCAAGGCAAAGCACTAGGCCTCCACAGCTTGTGTTCTTAACTAGGATACTACTTCTTAGTCTTGGCCATCTCAGACCCTAACATATATAGTAGGCATGTAAATAAATGATTATAATATAACACAAAATGTACTTTCTGGTGATACTATGTTTTGTTCCAGTCATTTTAAATAGACCTGGTTCACTTTGGGATGCGCATATTAGATCACTTAAAAAGTCCACAACAAGGGAGGGTGGGAGGGAGGGAGATGCAAGAGGGAAGAGATATGGGAACATATGTATATGTATAACTGATTCACTTTGTTATAAAGCGGAAACTAACACACCATTGTAAAGCAATTATACTCCAATAAAGATGTTTAAAAAAAATAAAAATTTTAAAAAATTTAAAAAATAAAAAAAATTTTTAAAAAGTCCACGACATTGTCAAAGTGGCATTCCTTCTCCTCCTCACTCTCATCCTGCCTGGTTTCTCGGCAGGCAGCCCTCATTTGGTGCTGTGCCTTGATCTGGCCTTCCACCTACCTGGTAACCTGGTTTTGAACTTGTTCTACAGGAGATCAGATACACCAGGGGTCTTTAAACTAGTATATGCGCACCTCCAGAAACACAAAAGAGCTTTCCAAGGGATGGGTGTGCAGGGGAGGTTTTAAAGGAATTAGTTTCCAGATCCTCAACTTTTATATATACTCTTTCCTAAAATTAATTTTGCCTGAGAGAAAGCTTACTGAAAAAGAACAAGCTTTTATTTCTCACTTCCTCCTTCATTTCTCCCTTCTTACAAAAAAGGTATGCTTTTCTCTCTTTCCAATCTTACCCAAGGTGCATGACCACAGGGCATAAAGACCTCAAGGGTGCCAAACAAAGAGACACTTGGAAAATATTTATGTTTGTTAATAACACTGTTTCTAATTCTTTTCTTTCAGCCACATTGAAGGAGGCCCTAACTGAACTGTCAGCTAATGGATCATTAAAAATACTTTTTGAGGGGCTTCCCTGGTGGCGCAGTGGTTGAGAATCCACCTGCCAATGCAAGGCACACGGGTTCGAGCCCTGGTCTGGGAAGATCCCACATGCCGCGGAGCAACTAGGCCCGTGAGCCACAACTACTAAGCCTGCGCGTCTGGAGCCTGTGCTCCGCAACGAGAGAGGCCGCGATAGTGAGAGGCCCGCGCACCGCGATGAAGAGTGGCCCCCACTTTCCGCAACTAGAGAAAGCCCTCGCACAGAAACGAAGACCCAACACAGCCATAAAATAAAATAAATAAATAAATTTAAAAAAAAAAACTTTGATTATTGCTTTGGGTGTATACCAGAATTTCAGACAATTGAGAAATGCTGCTATAATAAAACTTCCTTGCTTCCTGTCTTCTCATTTACTAAACAAGTATTTCAGTGTTTTCATTTATAAAAATAAAAACTAAGAATAGAAATTATGCTGAACCTTGTCTCATTCTAGCAATGCTGAGATATCCACAATTCAATTAAACTAAAATTTAGTTGAACAATTTAAAAAATATAGCCCTAGTCATCTTATATAAGAAAAATGCATTTTCAATAAAAGTCTGTTTTTAAACTAACACAACATGGTAAAACAACTATACCCCAATAAAAAAAAGTCTGTTTTTAAATTATTCATTAAAATGTGTAATATACTTTTTTAACCAATTGTGTACTATTAACAATCATAATAATAATTTAGTCAATAGTGTTTCAACATTTACAACTTGATGGTTAGAGGAAACATTTAATTAAAATGTCAATATATATACTTATTTTGTAGCAGAGAATTATGACACAATGTTCTATAAGACTTTTAAGCATAAAATGTATTACATAAAGATAAAATTCTCTGGGTGAAGTGGAATAGAAATATGAATTCTAAAGAAAAATAAATGATGTAAATATTCAGCCTATTAAAAAGAGAATTTATTTGTATATTTTTAAATAGGTGATGGTGGATATCAAATCAGTAGTTAGATTACATTTGATGCATTTTTAACAATGTCATATGAAAGCACCCTATTTACAATATTTTATTTAAAAGACCTATATTTACAATACATTGGAAATACACCCTTTAAACTATTCTATTTGCACTTAAAATATATAAGGGGATATGAAATTTTTCAAAAGTCTCTTAATGGGTACATGTGAGCAAATTCTGAGGACCTCTGCATGTGCAAAAGAAAGAGAGAAGCAATACTCATATTCTTAATCTGGCTACCATATAGTAGGTACTTAATAAATATATATTAAATAAATAAATATTGAAGCACTTTGTAAATTAAAAAGCACTCCACAAATGCTAGAGTTGGTGATGCAGCATTGTCACACCCTATGCCTACCTCAGTCATCACAAGAAATCTCATAGATTTGGTTCAGAATGAAATACTAACACCAACCCTAGCCCTATGTTCATGATGTTCATTATTTTCACAATAACCTTCCAACCTTTCAACAATCACCTGACTTTGACTTTAAAGTGTGTCGTTAGTAGATAAACTTAATATAAAGTTAGTGACCCCGATAAGTACTTTCAACTAGTGAAAACTAGTGAAAGTGCAAATCTTTTCGGAGTGGAATCTGGCAAAAGCTACCCAAATTACAAATGCATTTATACTTTAACTCAGAGATCATACATCTGAGACTTTCTCTACAGATATGCTTAGACTCATACAAAGTAACCTATTTTATGAAACATTGAAAAAAGATCGATAACTACCCAAGCAGGATTGGTTAAATTATGGCAATCAATGCCATGGCACACTATACAGCTGCAAAAAAAAAAAAAAAAAAATTAATGTTTTTAACTGATAGAGAGATATCTCTGCATATTTTGTTTCCCACTTAATTCCCATTAAGTGGGAAACAAAATCAAGATGCTTAATAGTGTTTACAGTATGAAAACTTCTAAGCAAGAAAGGCAAGGGAATAAAGACATTCATGTTTGTATCTGCTTGGATTGGCATAAGGAAACACTGGAGGAATAAAAACAGGAGCAAGGGAAACCGGGTGGATAGGAATAAGGTGGGATTGAGATTTTTCAGCATAGGCCTCATATCATTTTGCTGTTTGAACCATGTATTACAATCGATTAAAAAAATTAAAATATCAAAAAGAAAAATTTTTACCAACCACAGTTCAGTGTTTAAGCTGGTGCATTTTTATTAGTTGACCTTATCTAAGAATATTTTCTGAATCAAGACCCAATCTTGAAGTCCCGTGGACATGTTTTCTCTGTATAATTGTGGATGCAAATTTTATTGATTTTGCTGCAGATACAGTAATTGCTAAATTGGAACTCCATGAAATGCGTGCATATACCCCAGAGCAGCTTAATTTATTTAATGGTTTAAAGCAATTTACAAAAAGTGACTTGGGGGTTTTTTCTGCTAGCTCCCTATATTTCCCCTTTCTTTCTCATTCCAATAGTCAATTGAGTCTGGTATGTTTTGTTGAGCATGCTCGAATGTAGAGCAGAACTATTTTAATTGCACATTTAATGCCCATTTGTAATAATGTTTTTAGTCATTAAAAATATACACTAGGGAGAGCCATGATAGTGTCACTAACTAATTACAGTCATGCGGAAATGGGGATGAAGAGAAGGAGGTTCAGCTCCCTCACACCCTATTCCAGTTTTTCACCAGCATCCTGACCTCCATGAGACCCCCACTCCCTTGATCCTTCCATTCTCCAGTAGTCCATCAGCCCCCCTCTGGCTTCATTACCTTCCCTACTGAGCTAAGACCCCATGGTGCATCATGTCAACCTCTCTCCTCAGTACCTTCAATTTCCTCAACCCTGTGCCTTCTGCCATGCACCCCCTGCCAACCTCCAACTCCAGATTCCTCCAGCAATCCATCTTCTCTATGCCTACACTGAGACTCCACAGCTGGAGAGACCCACACAACCCTACACATTAGTGCCACTGCAAATTTACGTTTTCTGATCTCAGCTGAATTCTCAACACTATTTCTCAACCTGTCTTGAGTCAGCTCCCACTCACATTCCCCTCAAGGGCTATTCTGAACCCTTGTACTTCCTCCCCTCATTCTTATGACCTTGGCCCACATTCTGAGAGAAATTAGGCTATCATTTGTGGTTCTCCTCCTATCAGACCAGAAATGGTGATGGTTCTCTGGCCAGGTGGCCCACAGGGCTAAGATGGAGTGAAGAGTGCGAGGCACCACTTACTGCAGGATCAATACCTTCCCTGGGGACCATAATCATGCCTGATTAAGAGCCACTGCCTGAAACGCTAGTATCCGTCTACACTTCCCTCTTCTTCACCTCCTATTCACTCCCTAATTCACCACAACCCTGCTTCCACTTCCACCTCTTCACTGAAATTATAGTTTCCTAGATCTCTTATAACATTCAAGGTCTTAATCATATCTAAATTTTCTACTTGTCCTTATCTTTATTGGCTTCTTCATACATTTGACCATCTCTTCTTAGCTATCACTCTCTCCTTAATCCTCTTCTAGGGATTGTTCTTGCTCAATTCCCTTTCTGGGCTGCTAATAGCTTAAAGAGCAGCCCACCACACTCTACCCACTGGGCAACACCTTCCATGGCTTTATCATCTCCATATTCAGGCTCCATATTCCTTCCCTCATGAGACTAGCTCCTACCCCAGATATTTCCAGATATCCAGATAGATATTTCCTCTACCCAAAAGCTCACACAAAAAACAGAAATCAATCTAAACATCTTCTTTTGTACATGCAATCAGGGATCAAGTTTTGGTACACCTTCTTCTAAATGTCCCTCAAGTCCCCCTCCTCCTCTCCATCCTCATCTCTTTCTGTTCCATTCAGCACCCCATCATCTTTCATCTGAATGATGCAGCAGCAGTGTCTGGTGCAGAGTTAACACTCAATCAGCTCATTGTTGAATGAATAAGTGAGTGAATGAACAAACTGCACTAAACCTTTATCTCATTACCTCTGGTCCATGCTACACACAGGAGCTAGAGTCCTTTCTAAACAACAAATCTGACCATATCTTTTCCCTGCTTAAATTCCTTTAAAGGTTCACCATTACCTGTAGAACAAAATCCAAACTCCTCATGTCTCTAGCCCCTAACTACCTTTTCTACTTCATTTCCCATCATGCCTTCATAATAATAATATCTAATACTTTGATCACTTGTTACATGTAAGGCACTAATCTAAGCTCTTTATATTGACTATCTCATATAAATCCCACTCTGCATCTATAAAGTATACACAATTAAGTTTTTACTTTTCAGATGACAAAATTGAAGCACAGAAAGACTGAGTAAATTCCAAGGTTACATGTACCTAGAAAGTGGCAGATATTGGAGTCAAACCCAGCCTACTGACCCTCGAATTCATGCTCTCTGTACTATAAGCATTCCTCACTTGCATACTCAAAATAAGTCACTGGCTCCACCTTGCACCTGCTAAGTTCCTTGGCTACTCCATGGTCATGCTCTTCCAGAGAGACATTCAAGGCTCTAATCAAATTGTTCTTCCCCAACATTCTGTTAGTTACACTCCAGTTTAACTCTCAATACACAAATAGACTTCATCTCTACCTGAAAGTCTTCCCTGGCTTTCCCAGACTATTACTGCTCCTCAACTGGCTGCCTCTACTATTTTATACCTGAGAGTATTTATAACACTTAGTACACTGTATTGTAAATATATGTGTGTCTCTCCACTACCCTGTGATCTCAGGGAATAGAGACCTTTTCTTATTCATCACTGATACACGGAACCTAGCACAGTACCTATACATGATAGGTACTCAATCAACGTTAAATGAATGGATGGACGGACGACGCTTAATAACTGATATGCATCTTTAACACCAGTAGATCTCAAAGTGGGACTACCCTAAGTTTCAATGAGTGAAAAAAATAAATCAAACCCATTCAATTTATAAATACTTGTTAACTGTCTGCTACAATTATCTATTATTCTGGTTCAGAAGGTAGAAACCAGGAAATACAAGGGCAGCTCAGAGAAAATTCATGGCAATACCAGATATAGAACCAAAATGTAAATAATATGAAATGACTAGTAAGTGAATAAAAACCTTCCTTAAGTCATCATCAGGGCTTTTCCCAGCATAACCAAGTACTTTGAACAATCTATTTACTTGGCATTTACGTGGTTAGTGCTGCGTGATGCTCAGTATGAATTACATGACAAAAGGCAAAGAGAGCTAACCATGTCTTGAGGACCTGAATGTTTATGACATCCTTTTTGTGTAGCATTTTTCAGTTTTGCTATTACTTTCACATATAATGTGGTTTCTAGAATTCTTGCATTAAAATAACTCTTTGAAAGATTAATCCAAGTTTTCTTCAAACTGCAAAAAATGAGAGGTCCAAAGACTTAGATGATTTGTTTGAGCCCCATTGCCCTGTGAGATTATCAAGAATTACCCCCCTTTTTCGGATGAGAAAAATTGAGGCTCTAAGAACTTAAGTGGTTCATCCCATTGTCATGTAGCTAGTTAGTGACAAAGTTAAATTTTAGACTTTAGTTTTTCGACTCCAAGCCCAGTGCTCTTTTTCTTTTTATATGCACTCAGCCAAGAAGACCTGGAGAAAACAAATGTTCAAGATCCATCAGGCAGAGGCATTATCTGGAAGTTCAACCCCTGGAGCAAGGTCTTGACTAATTAAGAACCACTCTTACTCATTCCTTCTACTATAAAGTAGAAAACAGAGCCCATGTGTCTACATATAATATATTTTAAATGTATGAGTTTCACATACTGTATTTTTTTTAAATGAAAAGTGATGGTTATTTTTTGTAATGGGACACTAGCATTCATGTACTATTCTATTTCTTAAATAAAACAGAGACTTAGAAAGCTCTTTAAGTACTAGCATTGTTTGTCATTATTTTAATTTCAACTGAATGAACAACCAAAATTTAAATTATTGAAGGACCATGAACTTCTCATGGGAAAAAACAACCAACCAACCACTCCCCTCAAAATGGTCAGATTTTTCTTCTGATACAGAAACAATCCTGCCTGAAGGTAAATGTATATGTATGTGTGTACAAAATACGTTGCCGAAGTAACTGCAGTCAGCATGTTTCACGCCAGAGACGCATAACAGAATTATAACTTAGAGATGAAGTTATCCAGACTCCTCACTTTATAGATAAATTTAAAGCAGTAATAATCACTACTATTTACCAAGTGCCTACTCTGTTCTCATTATGTACATATTATCCCTAAATTTATGCGACAACCATTCTAAATGACTTGTGCTATCTTGACTATACTATATTCAAGTTCCAAATGAGGACAAATACAAATACACTCATTGGATTGTTGTTTGTGGCACCAAAGAGTTAAAGGCAACCTAAGTACTCATCACTAGGGGAATGTGTAAGAAAATCGAAGTAAATGCATGCAATGAATACTGGCAGCAGTCAGAAGTTAGTGCAAACAGAGCAACATGAATAGATCTGAAAAGTTAAATATTTGGCAAAAATATAAGAAACAAAATGAGATTTATAGCCCATTAGCATTAAGGCAAATTAATAAGAATATATGCAGATATTTAAACTATAGAAGGGTAATTGAATAAATAGAGTGAGTGATGGTAGAGCAAGGAAGAGGAATTGGAGAGGGAATCATGAATCAAAGGGAAAATGATGAAATAAAATAAAACAGAAGAGAGACTTGGTTGGACAGATGGTCACAGTGTGTAACAAAATGAGGAATCTGATCAACTCAATTCTGGGCACCTAATGTCCTAAAAGAAAAGAGGAGAAAAAGAAGAGACTATAAATATAAAGTGTATCAAAATTCCCCAAATTCTGTTATATTACAGGACAAATGATTTTTTTATATATAAATATAAGATGGATTTTAGTGCATGTATTTTGAAGCTAGTTTCACTTCCAGTCTTTATGATCACACCTTACCTAATGCATCACTCTTAGAGAGAGTACCACGGCTCTTAAATCTATTCAAAACTTCCACAAACCACTGCAAAATTAGGAGAATAAAAACCAGAAAAGCAAATGCCATTTTCTACAAAACCAGGAGAAATCTGTGACCCTAAACCACAATATGTGAGCATGGCTGCTAAAATCAAGGAAGCTCAGTGAGAAGTGCTGAATGAATATGAGAAAAAATGCCTATGGCTGTACAATGGTGTAAAGCAATTATACTTCAATAAAGATGTTAAATTAAAAAAAAAAATAAAGCCTATGGCTGTGAATTTCAAACAAACCCCAGAGAACAGCTTACCTAAGGAGGAAAAACTAACGTTTCCACGTTTGGATCAATAGAAACAGGGAGTGAAGGCTGGTGGTGGAAATGTCCCTTGATAACAAACAGAAGCAGGTAAAAAGAAACTCAACAAGAAGTCACATGAGCACAGATATTTGTCAAAAGCCGTATGTCAGTGAGAGAGATGGAAGCTAGACTGTGTTGTAAGCAGACTTACAGCTGCTGATCTCCACCAGCTGGGGAACAATCAAGTCTGGAAGAAGGCAAATACACAATCTACATGGTGAATCAGGAATGCTGTCCTACCCAGTCTTCCACCCAGAACTCCTGAAAATACTGTTTCCAAGAAATATTCAACACTTTTAAAAACAGAGAACTTTTAAAAAGTAATCAGCACAGAATCTATACAAAAATAGAATTAAAAAAAAGGAAAGGTTTTAAAAATAATGACAAAGAAACACTCAAAAAATATTATCTTAGGGACTTCCCTGGTGGTGCAGTGGTTAAGAATCCTCCTGCCAGTGCAGGGGACACGGGTTCGAGCCCTGGTCCAGGAAGATCTCACATGCCATGGAGCAACTAAGCCCACAACTACTGAGCCTGCACTCTAGAGCCCACGTGCTGCAACTACTGAAGCCCACATGCCTAGAGCCCGTGCTCCGCAACAAGAGAAGCCACCGCAATGAGAAGCCCACCCACCGCAACCAAGAGTAGCCCTTGTTCGCCGCAACTAGAGAAAGTCCGCACGCAGCAACGAAGACCAAACCCAGCCAAAAATTAATTAATTAATTAATTTAAAAATATTATCTTAGATATGACATAACCAAATACATTGCCCAAAGTTTAAAAAGTTCAATAACATAATTAGCTGTATCAAAACAAGAGCTCCAAACAGAAATATAATAGCTCAAGGAAGATATGGAAAGCCAAAAGAACATAAACATGAGTTGGCAGACCTCAGAAAAAAAATAAAAAGAAAAAAAATCACAAAAATGCAGACTGCATTGAAAGCAGCACAGAGAATAGTAGAAACTGCTAAAAAAGAGTAAAGGACATGGAAAATGGGATAAAAATAAGCAAAATGAAATAAAAGTGAACAGATGGTTAAAACATATTAGAGAGAAAACGTTATGTTTGAAAGAGACAAAAATAATCCAATGCATTGGCAACTGGTGTCTCTGAAGACCTGAAATCTTCAAAAACAAAAGAAAAAGCACAGAAAGAATATATATCAATTTAATTCAAGAAAACTTCCCAAGAATAAGACCTGACTCTTAGATAGACTGAAAGACCACACCAAATCCCAGGGAAATATGACACAGAGTAATTATATCAAATACGTTCAACTGCAGATAACATTAAACACTCTGGCTCTTTTAAGAATAATTTAATACATGGGGATTACCTCCTTATATAAAAATTGAAAGGGCTATAGAAGAGTAATCTCTAGTCTGACCTTTCAGGAATAACTTCTAGAATACACGACAGAACTGGCCCATCAAGGAGGCTGCAACTTCTACCATGATCAAGAAATTGAGAATTCATGAAGGAGCTGCCTAGTGTGCAGACACTAGTCTACACACCACCTTTGCCCTGATCAGAGATCAAGAAATGTCTTAGTCCATTTGGGCTGCCATAACAAAAACACCATACACTGAGTGACTTAAACAACAAACATTTATTTCTCACAGTTCTGGAGGCTGGGAATTTCAAGATTAAGATACTGGCAGTTTCTGTGTCTGGTGGTAGCTTGTTTCATGGTTCATAGACAGCTGTCTTCTCACTGTGTCCTGACATGGCAGAAGGATCAAGGGTGCTCTCTAGGGTCTCTTTTATAAGGGCAATAAGGCCACTCTCCAGGGCTTCACCTTCACAACCTAATCAACTCCCAAAAGGCCCATCTCCTAATACCATCACATTGGGGGTTAAGATTTCAACATACAAATTTGGGTGTGGACACAAACATTTCATCCATAACAGGAAGTCACTACCATAACTGTTGGCTCTATTAGCACATACAGTCAGCCATGATCCATGCCAGCCAAATGGTTATTTCACTGACATGTCTGGTACTAGAGCTAAAGAATAAGCAAATGCCTGAACTACTGGGTTTTCCAGCAAAAATGCCAGCAGCAGAAGAAATTTTGCCCTCTTCCACTTTTCAAACCTCAGATGGGTCCTTGGTGGCAGCTAAATCACATGCAGAACCTGAGCTTCAAGGAATTCAAGTATATGCAATCTCTCATAGATGGAATGATTAAAGAGAGCTGGGATGGAATTTTATGAAGCAATCCACAATATCTGCCACAATGATTAACATGATAAATGTCCAGGTAAAATTACTGGATGTCAACATTCAATAGAAATTGAAAAGACTCTTTTAAGCATCCAGGAAACAGATCAGGTCATCTAGAAGGAGAAAAATACCAGATTGTCCAAAAACAACATTAACAACAGCAACATGAAATGCTAAAAGTAATGCCTTTAATTCCTTAAGAAAAGATCACACGATTCAAATATTTTATTCTTTTACTTGGGTTCAAGTAAAAGGCAATAGGTAAACACTTTAACATTCAAGAACACAAGGAATACAATTCGCATGAGTCCTTCTTGAAGAAATTACTAGAGAAGGAACTTCAACCAATCAAAGGATGAATGGAGAAACAATTCTTTTAAGCCAGGGATCAATAGATAAAATTTAATGCTGACAAATCAACAAATCATGGTAAAAGCATACATAAAAATATAAAGTAAAAAACTAGTAAAGTAATATAATTGATCAAAACCAGGTATTAGAAGAGAGGAAGAAAAGAATGTAGTAAGTGGAAATGTACTAACTTTGTAACTGATCTTATAAGGAGTCAGTAGATAAAAGAAAGAGAGAATTAAAAATAAACTAGTTATAAAATCAGCCATTAAAAAAACAATCACCAAAACCCAACAGAGTTTCCAAAGAATATTTAATACTATTGGTTAATGATATAAGAAGTGAAGAAATAATAAAAACTTTACATAACTGTTTGGAAACCATAAATCTAAGACATAGGCAGAAAAGTAAAAGTTAAAAGATGCAAAAGGGTATACCAGACAAATATTACCCAAAAGAAAGCTGTGTAAAAATGCAAGGAGAACGAAAAACTGGACAATAGTATGCAAGTGAGGAGAGAAAATTATTGACCTAAGGTATTTTAAAGTACCTGTGCAGTTTGTGAAGATGGTATAAGTATTGATTACCTGTATATTGACAACTTATATACCCTGCCTGACATCTGATAACCTTCTCTGGGCTTTTGCAACTCTCTCCAGCTAGACTTGATGCCAGGCTTAGAATAACTATAGTAAAAAAGACTGGCAGCCACTTCCTTAGTCTAGTGAACATCATCATCAGTAACAGGACAAATCAAAATGACATGCCACCTGACAGGATGCAATGAGAAGAACACAGCATCACTTCTTGGTATTCCTGCCAAAGATGCATAACCTGAATCTAATCATGAGGAAGCAGCAGACGAATCCAAATTCAGGGACATCCTAAATCTTCAAAAGTGTTCAAGTCATGAAAATCAAGGAAAGACTGAGGAACTGTTCCAAACTGAAGAAGACAAAAGCAACATGACAAATGAAGACAATATGTGATTCTAAGCTGGGTCATTTGCATCTCAAGGACATCTTGGAGTATCAAATGAAACCTAAATGTAGTCTGGGGATTAGATGGTAATGTATCAATGTTAATTTCTTGATTTTTTGATTACTGTATCATAATTATGTAGAAGAATTTCACTGCTTATAGGAAAGACATGCAAAAATATTAGGGGGAATTGGGGCATCAGGTCAGGAATTTATTGTCAAATGTAGAGGAGAATAAAGGTCAGCTGATACAGTGAAGAACTTCCAAACTAGCAGAAATGGGGGCAAGGAATGAAGAATGAAAAAACTATCAATTCTAGAAAGGGTAAAAAAGGAAAAAATAAAAATAAAAATAAAAAAGGAAACATAAAAGTAGAACAAATAGAGGACACAAAATTAAATGATAAATATATATCCTTAAATAGATTAAACTCTATGGAAAAACAAAGATTGTAAGACTAGATTTTGTTAAAATATTCAACTATATGCTATTCAACAGATATGCCCAAAACTTAAGGACACAGACGACACAGTTTGAAAGTAAAATTTTAGAAAAATATATACTAAGCAAACATTAACCAAAAAAAAAAAAAAAAAAAGTTCTCCTATTATATTACAAAAAGTTAGAAATCAATATCAAAAGTATAACTAGAAAAGGCCTGTGTCTTTGGAAATTCTAAAAAGTCAAATCTGAACAACTCTTGGTCAAAAAAGAAATTCTAATGGAAATTAGAAAATATTTGCAATAGTACAGTAATGGAAATTTTCCATATTAAAATTATGACAATGTGGAAATTAGAGAGTAATTTAAAGGCTTAAGAATCTATATCAGAAAAGCAGAAAATGTAAAAATTAATCATCTAAATAAGCATCAAACTTAAGAATTTATAAAAAGTATAGAATAAACGAAAGGCAAGTAAAATAAATAAATTATAAAGATAATAAAAATAAAAACAAACATATAAATATAAAAACTAATTTGATTTTAAAATATTTTTTGAATACCTAGTATGAGTCAGGCACTACTCAGGTGGGGCCTGGAGAAAGAGCAATGACAAAACAAGCCAACATTCCTACCCTCATGTAGTTTATATTTTAATAATTTGAAATATATGATAAGTAAATAATTTTAGAGAGTTCCTTTATATCCCACAGCCAGTTTCCCCAATTGTTAGCATCTTATATTACCATGGTACATTTGTCGAAACTAAGAAACTGACATTGGTACATTACTATTAACAAACTGTAAATTTTACTTGGAAGTCATCTAACTTTTCCATCAATGTATTCTATCTGTTGATTTTTTTGTAGATTCAAGTGTTCTGTTGAAATATAACATCTGTTCCCCTATTTCTTGAATGTATTAATCACAGTTATTTAAAAGTCTATTTAAAAGTCTATGTCTAAGAGAAAGACAAATACTGTATGATATAACATGTGGAATCTAAAAAATACAACAAAGTAATGAATATAACAACAACAGCAAAGCAGACTCAAAGATATAGAGAACAAACTAGTGGTTACCAGTGGGGAAAGGGAAGTGGGTAGGGCAATATAGGGATAGAGGAGTAAGAGGTACAAACTATTGGTATCAAATAAGCTACAAGGATATATTGTACAACATGGGGAATATAGCCAATATTTTATAATAACTATAAAAGAAGTATAACCTTTAAAAATTATGAATAACTATATTGTACACCTGTAACTTACATAATATTGTACAACAACTATACTTCAACAAATTAATTAATTAAGGAAACAAAAATAAAATAGAAGTCTATGTCTAATAACAAATTTCTGGGTCATCTATGGGTCTGCTTTTATTCTTTATTTCTTCTCTTTGTTTTCAATTATTTGATCTTGTTTCTTGACACTCTTGGTATTTGTGATTGCTCACTGAACATTGTATATGAAAATGTTTAGGTTCCAGATGATATTATCTACTACCAAAAAGGATCTAATTTCTTCTAATATGCAGAGTAAAGGCAGATTACCTTGTTGCAGTCAAGGCTAGGTATCTATCATTGTGAGGGCTGGTCTTTTTCTGGTTTGCCCTTACTCTCGTGATGTAGCCCTTACTCTTAATACGTATCTATTGAGGGAGCTCAAATGAAAGCCTAGGGTGTTCACCTGAGCCACTCCATCTTGTAAGATCTAAACTCCAACTTCCATCTCCCTAGCACAACAACACTGCTGAGGGTAGGCACACATATATGCAATTTTACCTACCTGCCTCAATCAGCTGTGGTGCATTTTTGTAAAATATTTTCCTGCACTGTTTTATTTAATCATCATAACAAACCTATGAGGAGGTATGTGAGTATTATTCAGGGATCTTACTAACTACTGTATTTGCAATATTTAAAACAGTTCCCAACAAAAGTAGACCTACAATAAATATTTGTTGAATTAAGGAACTTGAAGAATAAAGATGCAAAGGGAAAATGATAAATTATTATTTTGCCTATCAAATTGAAAAAGATAAGAAAATTATGGTGCTTATTTTCAAAAAAGGCCTGGTAAAATTAACATACTTTAATATTTTGTGTGACAGTATATACTGATACAAACCTTTTAGAAATCATGTGTTTATTCACACATTTGTTAAACTTTTACTGAGCATCCAGTGATGTATGATGCATACTTGGCTTTGGGACATCAAGATGTCTTAACATGTTCCCTGTCCTCCTGTATCTTTTTGGAAACACACATTAATAGCTTAAAAAGTATTTATTACCAAGGCAACAAAAGCAAAAATAAACTAAGTAAAATTATGTCAAACTAAAACCCCTCAGCACAACAAAGGAAACAATCAGCAAAGTGAAAAGACAACCTGTAAAATGGAGGGAAAAAATTGCAAAGCATATACCTGATAAGGGGTTAATATCCAAAATATATGTAGAACTCATACAACTAAATAACTAGAAAAAAAAAAGAATCTAATTTTTAAAATGGGCAGAGGAACTTAATAAACATTTTTCCAAAGAAGGCATACAGATGGCCAACAGGTACATGAAAATATGCTTGACATCACTAACTAATCATTAGGGAAATGCAAATCAAAACCACAGTGAGGGCTTCCCTGGTGGCACAGTGGTTGAGAATCTGCCTGCCAATGCAGGGGACACGGGTTCAAGCCCTGGTCTGGGAATATCCCACATGCCACGGAGCAACTGGGCCCGTGAGCCACAACTACTGAGCCTGCGCGTCTGGAGCCTGTGCTCCGCAACAAGAGAGGCCGCGATAGTGAGAGGCCCACGCACCATGATGAAGAGTGGATCCCACTTGCCGCAACTAGAGAAAGCCCTCGCACAGAAATGAAGACCCAACAGAGCCAAAAATAAAATTAATTAATTAATTAAAAAAAAAAAACCACAGTGAGATATCACCTCATACTTGTTAGAACTTCTATTACCAAAAAGACAAGAAATAACAAGTGTTGGTGAGGGTGTGGAGAAAAAGGAACCCTTGAGCACTGCTGGTGGGAAGGTAAATTGGTGCCACCACTATAGAAAACAGTATGGAGGTTCCTCAAAAACTTTAAAATAGAACCACATATGATACAGCAATTTCACTTCTGGGTATATATCCAAAGAAACAGTCACTCTCTCAAAAAGATATCTGCACTCTTATGTTCACTGCAGCATTATTTACAATAGCCAAGATATGGAAACAACCTAAGTGTCCATCCGCTGGATAGATAAAGAAAATGTGTCATTTATATACAATGAAATATTATCCAGCCATCAGAAAAAAAAAGGGGGGGGGGCGGAAATCCCTGACATTTGCAACAGCATGGATGAAACTTTGAGGGTATTATGCTAAGTGAAATAAGTCAGGTAGGGAAAGATATTGATAAATATTATATCTCACTCATATGTCGAATCTAAACAAATCAAATTCACAGATACAAAGAACAGACTGGTGGTTGCCAGAGGTGGGGGATTGAGGGGTAGAGGTGAGTGAAATGGGTGAAGGTGGTCAAAAAGTAAAAACTTCCAGTTATAAGGTAAATAGGTTGTGAGAATGTAATGTACAGCATAGTGAATATAGTTAACAATACTGTGCTGTATATTTGATAACTGCTACAAGAGTCAACCTTAAAAGTTCTCATCACAAGAAAAAAATTTTACCCATGTGAGGTGATGAATGTTAACTAAACTTACTGTGGTGATCATTCTGTAATATATACATGTATCAGATCATTATGTTGTTGGACTAATACTGTATAATATGTCAGTTATATCTCAATAAAACTGGGAAAATATTAATTAACATGTGCTCAACAATTTCTTTCAAACCAAGCATTTAATCGTTTTATTTCTAGAACTAAGTCCTAAGAAATTAATCAGATATTTTATTTCATTCCTTTTTCTAACATATATTAAGTGCTTACTCTAACCATAGCAACTAATATTTAGTAAGTGCTTTGGGCATTAAAAGGTAGTGGTTAAGAGCATGGACCCTGGAGCCAGATTACTTGTGTCTAAATATTGTCTAACTGGGCAAGTCTATTAACTTTTCTATGCCTCTATTCCCTCGTCTGAAAATGAGAATAATGATAGTAGCTGGTTCATAATCTGGTTGTGAGGATTAAATTAGTTAACATCTATAAAATGCTTAGAACAGTGCCCAGCACATATTATGAATTGCTATATACGTTTCTGTTTTAATCCTGTGTTAGCTTCTGTTCTAAATGCTTTACTTGTACTTAGTCACTTAATCCTCACAGCTACCATATGAGGCAGAGTCTGTTGCTTCACAGAGTGCATGTGAGGCAATAAAATGTTATTTATGTCAGAGACAATAAAACAGAGGCTAAGGGAGGTGGATCAACATACTCAAGTCAGGATTTGAACCCAGGTAGAATGGCTTCAGAGCCTGTGCATATAATCACTAAGCTCTACCACATTCCAGGCACTTCTCTGGGCACTATAGAGATAGAGCTCCTGTTCCCATGAAGACAAGGAAGACAGATAACAAAAAGAATTAAGAGTAATAAATGAATAAGATAAATTCAGGTAGTAATGAATGCTATGAGGAAAATTTTAAAGGGTAATGTATTAGAATATAGCTGGCAGGAATGCTCACCAGCATTTGACAGGGCAGAGAAGGCCTCTTTGAAAAGCCAATATCTGAACTCAGAAACTAAAAAACAAGGAGATATGCAGACAATTGATTTCTGTAAATGGAAATTCTTCACCGCATTATTGCAAAAGCAGTGGGAATGAATAAATAAATAACAATAAATAAATAATTTATTATCATGACATATTTCAAAGATGTTATACTAATCATGTTGTTTAAGAATATTTAATAATATGATAATATAGTATATTATAAAGTTAATTGAAACAAGTAGAAATTCAAATCTATATACAGTTTAATTTCTATTATTATTTACCACATATATGCATAGAAAAACATCTACATACATAGAAAAGCATATATATTAAACATATATACACATCCATAGAAAAGGAACTAGGAGGAAATACAAGAAAATGTTTACATTGATTAACTGTAAGTAGCACTATTACACAAGATGTTTATTTTCTTGTTATATTTTCTGAATTTTCTTTTTCTAGAACCAAAAAAAATTTTTTAATGTTGATTCCTAAATACAATCAACAGGAAAATCTATGAATAGAATGTTAATAATTTATTGACTCATAATGTTCTAGGAATGTCATGTATTATCTTAATTGCTATTTCATAGGTCAGAAAACTGAAACTTAAAAATATTAAATAACCCATCCAAGGTAATACATCTAGTTGAGTTGCCAGATCAGATTCAAACTACATCTGTCTGATATCAAAATCTGTGAGCTCATTACAGAAGTTTATTTTTATAGTACATATTTCTATTCATAATCATATTCATGAAACCAATACATGCTTGTTAGGGCAAGTCAACTAATACTAAGATATAAAAGAAAAAATCAAGCAGAGCTGTCTTTGGAATAAAAAAATTAGAAATAATCTAAAATCCAATAAAAATAATATGTCGATTCTTACATAACTACATGCTAAAATATTAAACAGGCATTAAAAACACTATTTAAGGGGAGAAACCAAGACGGCAGAGGAGAAGGAGGATGCGGAGTTCATCTTTCTCCAAAATGCATCAAGAAAACAGGGCTTCCCTGGTGGCGCAGTGGTTGAGAATCTGCCTGCCAATGCAGGGGACACGGGTTCGAGCCCTGGTCTAGGAAGATCCCACATGCCACGGAGCAACTAGGCCTGCGCAACTAGCCACAACTACTGAGCCTGCGCGTCTGGAGCCTGTGCTCCGCAACAAGAAAGGCTGCGATAGTGAGAGGCCCGCGCACCGCGATGAAGAGTGGCCCCCGCTTGCCGCAACTGGAGAAAGCCCTCGCACAGAAACGAAGACCCAACACAGCCAAGAATGAATAAATAAATAAATAAATAAATTTACTATAAAAAGAATACATCTACAGATGGAATAATCCTCACAGAACACCAGCTGAACACTAGCAGAAGACTTTGGACACTGGAAAGGACAAGAAAGATCCCTACATAACCGGGTAGGACAAAAGAAAGAAAGGAAAAAGAACAGGAGAGGAAGCAGGATGGAATCTGCACCCCAGGGGGAGCTGAAGCAGAGGAGAGTTTCCCACATCCTAGGAAGCCCCCTCACCCACAGGGAAATCAGTTGGGACAGAAGGGGAGCATCTGAGGCTGTCGAAGAAGGGTGAAGCAGCTGGTCTGTGGCAGACAGGACAGAGTGAGACCTACATAGACGGTCCGTGCCACAGCCCTGAGCTCCCCAGACTGGGACGTGTGTCCACCGGTGCACACGGAGGCTGAGAGCAGGAATGTGGGGATTGGAGAGAAAACCCAGGGGTAGGACTGCTGTTGGCTGCGAGGAGACAGCCTGAAGGGATGGGAGGGAAGAAATCCGCAACCAGGAATGCTGTGGAGGAAACCCAGACTGCCACAGAAGCAAGGCGCCACTGTTGAGTGACGTGCCGGGGATGGAGCCGCCATCGTAGCCTCTCTCCCCACCCCACACGCCAGACCCCTGCCCCACCAGGCGCTAGGAAAAGCCCCACCAGGGCTGACCTTCTTGTGCCAGCTGCCAGGTGCTAGAAAAGGATCCTACTAGGGCCACCCTCACACCCTTGGCTGCTGGCTTCCTCGTGTACCTGTCACCATCGGGGTCCCCACGATCCAGGCAGTTGTGCTACCTCCATGCCCTGTCCTCGCCGGGGCAGACCCAAGTGCTCCAGGGCAGCCTCGGGAGCAGAGTCCTGTGGATGGCCCACACACAGAGGTGGGGCTAAAACCACAGCTGAGCCCCAGGGGTGGGGCGACTAAGAAAGAGGAACAAAAATCTTTCAGTGCAGCTGCACAAACCATAGATTAATTCCCTGCAATCAGCTTGGTAAACCCTGCGTCTATGGGATATCTGAATGGACAACGAGTGTTCCCACAACTGAAACTGGTCTAGCTCTAGCAGCTGTGGACGTTGGGGACTAGTACACGTGGGAGTTGGGCCAAGTCAGAGTCTGAGCTGCACCCACAGTGCCCACAGAGGAACCAGAGACCTACCTGGAGGTTTTGGAGGGCCTCCTGGGGAGGCAGAGGTTGGCTGTGACTCACGGTGGGGGCAAGAACAGTGACAGTTGAGACCCCAGGAAAATACAATTGTTACTATTTTTTTTGTTTCTTTTGTTCTGTTGTTATTATTATTTGTTTTTATTTTATACAGTTTTTTAATATATTTTTAATTTTTTTATATTTCTATATCTATGTTACTTTTTTGTTGTTCCGTGTTTTTTCCTTGCTTTATTTTCTTTTGTTCCATTTTGTTTTTGTCTTTTTTTCTTTTGTTCTATAGAAGAATCAATATTGTGAAAATGACTATACTACCCAAAGCAATCTACAGATTCAATGCAATCCCTATCAAATAACCAATGGCATTTTTTACAGAACTAGAACAAAAAATATCATAATTTGTATGGAAACACAAAAGACCCTGAATAGCTAAAGCAGTCTTGAGAAAGAAAATCAGAGCTGGAGGAATCATGCTCCCAAACTTCAGACTATACTACAAAGCCTGCGAGCCACAACTACTGAGCCCACGTGCTGAGACTACTGAAGCCCGCATGCCTAGAGCCCGTGCTTGGCAACAAGAGAAGCCACCACAATGAGAAGCCTACACACTGCAATGAAGAGTAGCCCCCGCTCGCTACAACTAGAGAAAGCCCGCACTTAGCAATGAAGACCCAATGCAGCCAAAAATAAATTTAAAAAAATAATAATAAAAAAAGGAAAAGGTAATGATTATTACCAACAGTATTGTTAATGATTTCATACTATGAGATGATAATAAGAATTACATGTAACTCTCAGAGAAAGAAACATTACGCCCCCCACTCAGTCTTTTAGCTTAAAAGGTTGGAACACCTGGCATCTCCCTACTCAAGAACCTCTTCCAGTAATGGCAACTGAATATCACAACTAGGGTACAGAAGTTCTTGCCTGGCCATTAAATTCAGCCTTTGGGGAACTCTGGTTGACACCACTGACATCTCTTTGTCTGGAAGTGGAAGTGGGACCTAGTCAATAGATATCCCTCACATACCCCCAAAAAGAACTGTCAATCTTAGCCTAGGTGACTGTCACATTGAACATTTTCAGGCAGCTTTTTCAACCTTGGAGGTTTTGGCAACCTGCCAGTAATGAAGATGTATTAATGCTTAATGCAGCTTAATGTAATAGGTGTCATGTTCATAATTTACAGAAGCTCTTTCTAAAGCATTAAATTCATTTATACTCCTTAAAAGCTACTCAATTGTGAGGGCTAAGTTAGTTCGGTTGGGTTTCTTTTTTAGGATCAAATGATATATAAATTGTTAACATATCCAAACTCATCCATTAGTGCATGTGAAAGCAATAAATGTGCCAAAGTAGCAATAACATGATCGAGGAAAGTCATTGTGGTCATTAGGGCTGAAAGGGTTTCATTTATGGCCCTGGGAAAGAGAATGAAGGCTGTAAAATAGACCCAGGAGCTCCCACTTACCAGGGACCCTGCCTCATTACGCTCTGAAAAAAATAAAACAAAATGTATATTTTAGGTGTTCAAAAGTGGCGATAGGTTTTGCCTTCCATTTTAAAGAGAGTTGTCCCTCCTGTTTCCATCCACCACTGTGAGAAAAGAAAAATGGAATGGATTGATGAGAGTTTCACATCCCAACTGTCTGGTCATAGAATATTGATTAGCCTCTTGGTAAATAACTCTAAGCAAAACAGGGGGCACGACTAATGAGAAGCCTTGCTTGTTGGACAGATCTGGGAGGTCAAGAATTGATAGAATTATAAATCCTAGCACCGTGTTTCCAAAGTAGCCCCGGGTTCAACATAGGGATGAGAAGAACCTATAGCTTTGTATATCAGATTAAGGCAAGTACTATCTATTACCCCATTATGATCTGCTGACATTCACCGTTACTCAAGTTCCCTCTCCCTCCCAGAAAATATTGCAGAGCACCAAGGAGCACTGTAAAAAGAGAAGTAAGAGAGCAAATTAATAAAATTTTAAAAGTAAAGTTATTCTAAGTTAGTGCTTCTCAGTCCTTGGTATAATTAGAATCATCTGGGAGATTTAATAAACTAGCAATATCCTGACCCCATCCCAGACAATTAAATCTCTAAGGGTGGGGCTTGGCTATCAGTATTTTTTAAACGCTCCAGAGAATTCTCTTGTGCAGCCAGGATGTAACCATTAATGTAACTAATATTTAGGAGTCATTACAAAAGCTCTAAGTAAAGATGGCGTAACACATTAGCATTTCTTCTTATTTAGAGTTCTCCATGGAGCAATCAATGTGTTGCCCACATTCAGTTCTTGCCTAAGTATGACCTCAAGAACTTAACAACCTGCTCAGGTCTCCTCTGCTGGACACTTCTGAACTCAGGGGTGGCCCTCTACCCAGGAGTCACGTCAGTGGCTGAAAACTAAGGGTTTAAAGTGTAGTTTTTTCTCCAAGGAAAGTTGCGCTGTTGATAGAGGGGCACTTGCCCTCTCTCAGTTCACAAAGTATGCCAGGCCTTGCTGTGGCTTTGGCCCTCACTCACCTGAACAAACAGCTGGACCAGTGATCACCAGAGATTTTACCAAGGGAGAACCTGCTGAAGATGTCTCCATTAGCTCCTGTTTTGTCTATGAAAAGTCACACCTTATCTTCATGGCAGGAAAGCTGGATCTGGAAGGTGTCTTTGCTGAGCAGAGGCTGAATAAGTGCAGGGCCAGGGGCAACGATAGGGTTGGGTGGCAGCTCTAACCGAAATTCAGACAGCCCACTAGAGGATCAGGGAGTAAGTGTATCTAACCACCTCTAATTAAGTCATGTCATGTAGCCAGATTTGACTTGGAGAAAGAAATGCCTACAGTAATTGCATTTAGTTCATTTTGTAGCATGCTCCCAGTCATAACTGCTAATTCAATTGTACATTCATTCTGCCAGCTCATTGCCATTAAGCACACATTTAATTACTTCAATAAAAGATTAATATGCAGGACACAAAAGGAGGGACAGAAGACTGTGCCAAAGCACACAGCTGCCCCAGCGTTTAGCCCAGAGATAAAACAAGAATATCATTGGGCAGCATAATCCTGTTCCAAATACATCATTATTAGATGAACATTCCAGACTTTTATGTTCACGCTTGTTATGCGCCGTTCCACATGCATATATTCCTGTGGCACGAGAAAGAGCTGTAACAGGCGCTGACAGCTCTCCATTGTTGTCCCTGTCACACACCAACCCCCCACCCTGGCTTCCTCCAGGCTTGTAAGGTTGCGCTTATCTCGTCTCCAGGCGAAGGCTTACAGTCCCTACATTACAACATCCTGAGATAAGGGCCCTCGCTTGACATTGTTCCTGCCCGTGCTGCAAACAAGTGACAAACCTGGCATGTATGAAAAGAGAGAGAGGGAGAACAACAAAGCCAGAGTCTCATCCTCCGGCCCCCTCCCGACACCACCTCAGAGGACAGCCCATCAATTCTCCAGGATGTACACAATCATTATTGTAGGGGAAACAAAGGCCAGTGTCAATTGTGCAGTGTTATAAAGCAGTCCCTCAAATTAAAACCATGTACCTAACTGCATCTGATGGCAGAAGCTATTTAGCAGTGATATTTTACGGAAAGGCAATGAAAAGCAATAACTGCTTTATTTAATGTATCTGTTCAATCCAGCTGCCCTGGATAGGCCTTAATAGAAGCTGTCGATCAATGTCAGGCCCTTAGAAATAACTGCACCAGACTGCAATAAACATGAAGGAAAGATAACTAGACCTACTGATCAGCCTCTTGTTACCTTTCCTGCACCCAGAGATTTGTCATTTGTTTATACCACTCATAATAGCCAGCTCGATGATTATCATCGTACCCACCTGGTATTGTGGTGGGCACATCAGGGTGGGGAGCGAGAGAGGAGAAGAAGCAACGTTGGAAGGAGAGGGAGGGGAAGGGAATATAAAATGTAAGGCAAAAAGATGAGGGATAATGAAAGTTTGTTCAGGACATGTGAGGTTAAACCTCGTAAAGTGAGCATTCTGGAACACTTGTTAAAATGCTAACATCACTCTCCCTTTCTTTACCCCCTCCCGACAAGCCTTCCCTTAAGATTAATTAAACAGGGCATGAATGTTTAGTTGCAGTGTCTTCAACAAATCCTTGTGCTACGAAGAAGATACTAAGGAGACCTATAGCTAGGACAACCCACCCCCAACCATAACTTCACTGGCCCCTCTCCATCCATCCGCCCTGAGTGGAGGTGCTTCCCTGTGCTCCAGTGTCAGCTCTCTCCAACTGGGCTGGGTCTACTCCCTGTCCTTACACAAGCTCATCCACTCTTGAGTCCTTACCACCTATAACAGGGGCTAGCCATCTACAACCCAAAGGCCAATCTAGCTAGCAGCCTATTACGTAAAGTTTTATTGGAACACAGCTGCCCGCATTCATTTAGGTTTTGTACTTGGCTGCTACAGTACTAAGATGGCAGTCAAGTAGTTTGCAGCAGGTACTATATTGTCCCCAAAGCCTAAAATATTCACCATCTGGCACTTTCCAGATAAAGTTTGCTGACCCTTGCTCTCTATATAAATCATTTCAAAATATCTTTCTCCAGCTATACCTTTCTTCTCTTCTCTAGACATGTGCTTCCATCTGTCCCCCACCCCACCCCTCCACCTGGCTGTTTACATATAAATCTAATTTATTTTTTTTTTCCAAACCTACAGTTTCTCTTGTTTGGTATCTCAAGTAACGGCCTCACCATCTGTTTAAGCACCCAGCTGAAAAAGCTGAATCATCTTTAGCCAAAACCTCACTCTCTGTTTTTCCTTCCCATCCGCTCTCCCACCACCTTCCAATCAGCCCTACCCTGTCCCCTCTGTCACTGAAATGTACCTCAAATACATCCTATCCTGCCTGTTCAGAGACACTGCCCCTGCCCATTGCTGCCCACTCTATTTACCTGGACTTTTACGACCTCCTAACCAGTCTTCCTGATTCTAATCTCTCTGCTACTACGCCCCTGCCAGAACTACTTTTCAAAAGCACAGATATAACTAAAATAATGGCAATTCTTTATTTAGTGGTAAGTACTTCCCAGGCACTGTTCCAAGTACTTTCCATTTATTTATTTACTCATTTAATCCTCACTAAACCTTACAAGACAAAGTAGGTCCTATTATCAGACCCATGAGGAAACTGGGGCTTAGAAAGGTTTTGTGAACTTGCCAAGGTCACACAATTTGCAATTGCTACACTGGGATTTGAACTCAAGTCTGTCAGTCTCTAAAGCCCAAGATTTCTTGCACAACTATAGTGCCTTTCCCACATTTTGGAAATCTTCAGTAGTTCCGTACTCCCCATTAAATAAGGCCAGCCTTAATTCATACGGCATTCAAACTTTCACTTTTCCTTTCTACTTGTTCTCCAGTCACGTGCTATCTGAAACCACTCTTGATGTATTGTAGTCCATGAACACACCATGTGATTATGCATTAATGTGCCATCTCCCTGGGAATGTGCCCTGATCCCTGTACCTACTCCAACCTCCCTAGCAAAATTAATTTTCCTTCCCTGGTGCTCTTATATTGCTTCAATCATACTATAGAAGAACACTTATCAAACTATACTAGCTTTAAGTATATTATCGATGCCTCTTCAGATAGGTTCCAGATCTTTAAAAGGAGAGTCAATTTCCTACACATATTTTTATTTCTGACACCCAGAACTTAGTAATCAATGAACAAATGCTGGTTGAACGTTTCTTCCAAACTCGCAGCTTTCCAATCCATTTTTTATGATGGTTCCATAGTGAGCTTTCAGAAGCACGAATCAGGTTCTGTGACTCTTATTTAGGAGGATTCAGTTTCTTCTTTATGTATAGGATTTTAAAGTCCAAACTCCTTTGCATGGCATATGAGGCCTATACCATAACTTTAATTTCAACTTCTCTCCCTCCCACACGCCAGACCCAGGCAGCATCAGCCACATTGAGTTACTGTACCTTTGCACTTGCTTCTCTGTCTTCCTGGAGTGTCCCTCTCCCTCTTTGATAACTTCTGCTCATTCTTCATGACCCATATCATGTCATCTAGTCTATGAAATTTTCACCACCAGAGGAAAGTTGATCTCCCTTATTTTGGGGCTTCCATGTAACAATGATAATAATAGTCACATAGCACTTGCTGTGTAGCGGTCAGTGTTGGAAGTACTTTAGATATGTTGCATTGCTTATTCCCCACAGAAGAGGTAAGTACTATTATTATACCTATTTTTCAAGTAAGGAAATTAAGACACAGAGAGACTAAGTTACTTGCCTAGGGTCATAGTGCTGCTAAGCCGAGTCCAGGAGTTGAACCTGGGGAGTCTGATGTCAGAGTTCATGCCTTTCACCATTCTACTCCACCATGTCACTATTCTGGTCTACATCTCCTTCACTGGGGTCCAGATCACTCTGTATTTTAATCATTGCTCTGTGTCTCTCCTTGAGTCCTCTTCCATATGTGAGCTCCTAAAGGTCACATTTCAAGGGACATGTCTGATTCATCTTCATCTGCTCAGACCTTGCACCATGCTCAGAACAAGCAGAGACTTAATAAGTCTTTGTTAAATGACTTTATGAACATCAATGTTCTTCAAGAGACCTAAAGTAAGGAGATGATGGGGGATTTTAGTGATTCAGTGATGTGCTTGTCACAAAAAATAGATGATCACAAATAAGAAAATGGATACTGTATTACTCTTAACAGATAGAACCATGGTCCTAAGTTCTAAGCTTAATTCCACCTTTCACTTGCTCTAGGGGTTGGATGCATCGTTGCACTTTTCTATGCCTCCTTTTTAATAAGAACCTACTTATTAAAGCCTTCGGTATTTACAAACAATGTACTTTTGCTTATTTTAAGCTATAAGAAATACAGCATTGCTGAATATTCCTTCCCTTCTCAACTTTGAAATATCACTATGCCCCAAGTCTCAGGTCTTTTTTTTTATTATTAATTTTTATTGGAGTATAGTTGCATTACAATTTTGTGTTAGTTTCTTGCTGTACAGCAAAGTGAATCAGTCATGCACATACATATATCCACTCTTTTTTAGATTTCCTTCCCATTTAGGTCACCACAGATCATTGAGTAGAGTTCCCTGTGCTATACAGTAGGTTCTCATTAGTTATCTATTTTATACATAGTAGTGTATATATGTCAGTCCCAATCTCCCAATTCATCCCACACTCTCTCCTCCCTTGGTAACCATAAGTTTGTTCACTACATCTGTGACTCTATTTCTGCTTTGCAAATAAGTTCATCTTTACCATTTTTTGTAGATTCCACATATAGGCAACATTATACAATATTTGTTTTTACCTTTCTGACTTACTTCACTCTGTATGACAGTCTCTAGGTCCATCCACATCCCTGCAAATGTCACTCTTTTGGTCCTTTTTATGGCTGAGTCATATTCCATTGTATATATGTACCACATCTTCTTTATCCATTCCTTTGTCAATGGACATTTAGATTGCTTCCATGACCTGGCTATTGTAAATACGGCTGCAATGAACACTGGGGTGCATGCATCCTTTTGAATTATGGTTTTCTCCAGATACATGCCTAAGAGTGGGATTGCTGGGTCATATGGTAGCTCTATTTTTAGTTTTTTAAGGAACCTCCGTACTGTTCTCCATAGTGGCTGTACCAATTTGCATTCCTACCAGCAGTGTAGGAGGGTTCCCTTTTCTCCACAGCCTCTCCAGCATTTATTGTCTGGAGAATTTTTGCTGATGGCCATTCTGACCGATGTGAGGTGATACCTCATTGTAGTTTTGATTTGCATTTCTCTAATAATTAGTGATGTTGAGCATCTTTCCATGTGCCTCTTGGCCATGTGTATGTCTTCTTTGGAGAAATGTCTATTTAGGTCTTCCACCCATTTTTGGATTGGGTTGTTTGTTTTTTTGATATTGAGCTGCATGAGCTGTTTATATATTTTGGAGATTAATCCCTTGTCAGTTGTTTTGTTTGCAAATATTTTCTCCCATTCTGAGGGTTGTCTTTTCATTTCATTTATGGTTTCCTTTGCTGTGCAAAAGCTTTTAAGTTTAATTAGGTCCCATTTGTTTATTTTTGTTTTTATTTTAATTACTCTAGGTGGTGGATCAAAAAACATCTTGTGATTTATGTCAGAGAGTGTTCTTCCTATATTTTCCACTAAGAGTTTTATAGTATCCGGCCTTACATTTAGGTCTTTAATCCATTTTGAGTTTATTTTTGTGTATGGTATTAGGGAGTGATCTAATTTCTTTCTTTTACATGTAGTTGTCCAGTTTTTCCAGCACCACTTATTGAAGAGTCTGTCTTTTCTCCATTGTATATCCTTGCCTCCTTTGTCATAGATTAGGTGGCCATAGGTGCATGGGTTTATCTCTGGGCTTTCAATCCCAAGGCTCAGTTCTTAAACTTCTTCTCTTCTCTTCTCTCCCTCACTCGCTCCCAAAGTGATTTATTTGCTCTTTGGGAAAAAACATTACCAAAGCTGAGATTTGGAAAGTTTCACTCCTAGTGATTCAGGGCAAATAAACCTATCAGTCTTGCAGGTCTGAATTTGCATGACTGTAGGTATACATGTCCTATGAGGAAAAATTCACCCTACCTTCTTTGCTTAGAGGCCCTGAATTTATTTTATTCTAGTCATAGAGAAGGCTCTGTTATCTCCCTCTAATTGACCTCCTGAATTCCCCCTCTGTGAGTCCAGGGGTGAAACAGTACATGTAAGCATGGTGATATGCTGCCGCCATTACAAGCACTAGCAGCTCTTCACAGTGGACAAGTGATCACTCCCTGGTATTGGTTCTGTTGAAAAAGTAAGCAGTAAAACAGAGCAGCAAACTTTTAAAGGATCTCTTTGCAAATAGAGGCTGAAACTATAGGTTGCTTTGGTTAGTTGGAAACTTTATTTATACTTTGGCCCTTGGTTTGGAAGGACAACATCTTAGAGATTCTCTTACCAGTAGTTAGTCAATGATCACTAAGATAATTGGGTTCTCTGATGTGACGGATGGGAGTGCACAAGAAGATGTCACTCTCAGATTTAATCTCTCTGGGTCTTAAAGCACTATCTTTCTTGGTGCAAAGAAAGACAAAGTCAGATGCAGGAAAAGGGAAGGATACTATACAGGTTATAAAAATCTCACATTTGTAAATTTAATAGGGCACATAAAGTCTTGTGAAAATGCTTTTATAACAAAGGTATCTGGAATAATGCCAAAAAATAGAAAATTTAGATGTTCTTGTTGATTTCATTGTACTCTAGCAATGAAAGGCAAATCATTGTGATTCATCTAATTTTGAAGAAAAAATAGCAGTTCATTTCATCAGCAAATGTATATCTTCTGGTTATGAGACATTATTGATAACATTACGAATATTATGTGTTAGAAAATTACAACAACCCAAATCCCCTGAACCTTAAAGAAATCAAGGTGAGCCTAACAGAAATCAGTGCTCAGATATCTTTAAGTTCACCAGCTTCACATTTACATTTTATTTTTAGTTGGTTCCTATAGGAATCTATGATGAAACTTGAAGAAAGTTTGCTTATGTCCTTTTAGTTTCAAGAACCTTATTTTTTTAAAGTCCCAATAAATTTTTCCTTAAAAAGTTTTGATGTTTTTTGGAAATCACTTTTTTGGTTAGATGAGAGAACACCATCATGTACCAACATTAGTTTAGGTCTAATATTAATTCACCTCAGAGTTGCTTTCCCCAATCCTTTCTCAGGTTTTCCCTATAGGCTACCTCTGAAAATTTGAATACAGCATGTATTACAGTTTAAGAACTTAAGGGGGACTTCCCTGGTGGCACAGTGGTTAAGAATCCACCTACCAATGCAGGGGACACAAGTTCGATTCCTGGTCTGGGAAGATCCCACATGCCGCGGAGCAACTAGGCCTGTGCTCCACAACCACTGAACCTGCACTCTAGAGCCCGCGAGCCACAACTACTGAAGTCCACGCGCCTAGAGCCCGTGCTCTGCAACAAGAGAAGCCACCGCAATGAGAAGCCCGCGCAATGCATCGAAGAGTAACCCCCGGTCACCGCAACTAGAGAAAGCCCGCACTCAGCAACAAAGACCCAACGCAGCCAAAAAATAAAATAAATAAATAAAATTAATTTTTTTAAAAAAGGGCCTTTGTTAGAAACTCTCTTTAAAAAAAAAAAAAAAAAGAATTAAGGCCACAGTGTAGCTGGTTAGCAACCCAACACCTACGACCATCCCCAGATGCCCCAGCCTGCCTTATTGACTGTGAGATATAAGCTTTTATTAGGTGGGATTTCTGAGAGAGCCTTGGTATCTCCTGATTTGAAGAAAAAAGGGTTAGGGGATACATTTGGCTGGCATAGCCCTTTGCTTCTCTTCCTCCTCAACTTTCTGACTGGAATGCAAACATTTGGCCTGGGGGTGCAACAGCTACCTTGTAACCACGAGCCCATAAGCAAGAGGATAAAGGCATACATAGAACGGATGGCAGAGCAAACTATAGAAGAAGCTTGGTGCCTGATGACATCACTGAAGTATCATAGCAGTGCTGAACAACCTACCCCTGAACTTCTTATTGTGTGAAATAAACAAACCCTGTCTCTTTAAACTACTGTTAAATTATCTGATACTATCAGCCAAATGAACTCTATGATTAAAAAAACTGCCTGATGAAAGTGAAAGCAGGGGGAAAAAATAACAATAAAGTCATGAATTTTTAGAAATATAAGCAAAACAAAGCAAGACAGGAGAGCCAAGTAAGGTTTTCAAGACACAAAAAAACTAGCTCCAGATGGAAAGGTGCACCTCTCCAGACAACACCAGCATTGATTGGGTTCTCCAAGTGAAGGGCTAAAGGGGTTCCTGAGACAGTGTCTTAGAGCACTAAGCTCCTATTATAACATTCTGCACTTTGAAATGAGCATGTAGAGTACCTTTTAAGTCAAAACCTTTACCTGTGTGGTTTAGGTCATAAGGGGACAGCGGGTGGGGGAGGGTGGAGAGGGTGGAGGCTTCTATGTGGAGGAGTTAAGGTTTCTAAGACCTGATTCTATTTACAATTGACCCTTCATATCCATAGGTTCTGCATCCATGGATTCAACCAACCATGGATTGAAAATATTTGGGGAAAAAAATTCCAGAAAGTTTCAAAAAGCAAAACTTGAATTTGCCATGTGCCAGCAACTATTTACATAGCATTTACATTGTAGTAGGTATTATAAGTAATCTAGAGATGATTTAAAGTATATAGGAAGATGTGTGTGGGTTATATGCAAGTACTACACCATTTTATATGAGACTTGAGCATCTGCAGATTTTGGTAACTTCAAGGTCCTGGAACCAATTCCCACCCCCAGAGAATACCAAGGGACAACTGTATTTAGTTTTCAATTCTACTGTCTGGACAAAAAAAAAATTACATGTGTATTATATATGTATATATGTATAAAAATTATATATATATATATATATATATATATATATATATATATATATATATGGAGAGAGAGAGAAAGAAATGCAAGATGCTTATTGTTTACCATTCATTTGATGTTCATCTATTCAGAGCTGCACATTCCTTGAGGTCAAAGATTAAGTCTTTTCATCCACTCTAGTGCCTGGCACACAGTGGGACATTCAATAAATACCTGCTGAAAAAAATGAATGAATGCCATTTCTATTTAATTCTACTGCTGCAAATTTTTCTGGCTTAACCAGAAAAACAATGATTAATATAGTAAAAAAAAAATTAATTCCTGATTTTTTCTTCTCTATATTCCTTGACCTTTCTTCATAAAAACACTATTTATCTCTTAATATATCTCCAGTTTCATTCCCATCGGAAGGATCTGAGGAATCTATTGCTGTAAATAGAATAAATGAAGAGGGCAAGAGTTCTTCGTCCTTACATTCATCTCCCCAGAGTCTCTACTCCATCTCTGCTGCTGCTCTGCCTTCTGGGAGTAAATGGAACAAGAAGCTAACACTGTGTTTAATGAGAAAATAATCAACTATTGCCTATACAACATGCCTAGAGCCAAAAACATCCAAGGGGATCTGTTTCCAACATTTTCACACAAATTGCATAAATACCAGAGATGACAATATAAAAGTTAATTTGGATTCCATTTGTTTTTACTTACCAGGGGGCATTTGGAACAGTAGATAATCCCAGAGTTCTTTCTTTCACAGAAAAGTTAAATAAATAGCTTTCTATTTATGGCATGAGGAAATCTCTACCTGACAATTATCAAGCAAGCAGGGCTGAGATACTGCACCAGGAGCTGATCCATCCGTCATGCTTTTTCCCTTGGATATGATTCTGACTGGTGTCAGCCAAGGCACGCTGTGAACTTGAGCACCTTTTACCCAGCATGGTGTCAGTGAGGTTATTTTAAGCCTTGGGAAAAATAATGACATAAGTTTTTACAGAAGCTTTTAAGTCAAAAGATGTCTAAGTGATTTTCCCTACCCACTGGCTTAAACCTTTGTTTTCCCTTGCATTTTCAAAGCATTTCAGCATGAATCTGAGACCATAAGCACAAGTGGCGTAAATGGCTCAGGAAGATGAAGCGATCGGGAAGGCAGAGTGAACAGCCCACGATAAACAAGCTGAGAGCAATGAGCTCCTGGATGGAGTCACATGTATCTGAAACGTGGGAAGTTGCCTCTAGGGGCACTCAGAGATAATCACCGGTGTTCACTGAAAGAGAAGGTGGAATTTAGCAGACCAAATCTCTCCAGGACAAATCCATCCCAAATTAGCACTATTTAAAGCCTCTGCAGGAATGCCACTCAGAGCATAATCTTCACTCCCAGCATGAAGCCTCATTCTGCACCTCTCTCCCAGGCTGAGACCTCAGGGCCTGCTGCTTCCCTGGGAGAGCATCAGGAAAGAGTTGATGGCTGAGCAAAGTAGCAGGGCCATTATTGAGACAGCTGGCAATGTCCCCATGTTCTGTCATCCCTGCTGCTCTATCACTACAGTGGCTCTCAATTCATAGGGATAAAAAAGGGAAGGGAATGGTCAATTTAACACAGCATCAGGAGGTTTTTTTCTAGGTGACCAACTACTTTGTCAGTGGGAATCAGTTTGTCTTCGCAGAAGTCAAGTAGTTAATCACCACCAAAACCCCAAGAAGAGAAAAGGGATGCAGGTGGTTTAACAAAGACAGGCTGAGGTGTGAACCTTGCTATAGAAGAAAGCAATTGCAGCTCACTTTAAGAATGAACTTGCTGGGCTTCCCTGGTGGCGCAGTGGTTGAGAATCCGCCTGCCAATGCAGGCGACACGGGTTCGAGCCCTGGTCTGGGAGGATCCCACGTGCCGCGGAGCAACTGGGCCCGTGAGCCACAATTACTGAGCCTGCGCATCTGGAGCCTGTGCTCCGCAACAGGAGAGGCCACGATAGTGAGAGGCCCGCGCACCGCGATGAAGAGTGGCCCCCGCTTGCCACAACTAGAGAAAGCCCTCGCACAGAAACGAAGACCCAACACAGACATAAAATAAATAAATAAATAAATATTTAAAAAAAAAAAAAAAAGAATGAACTTGCTGTCCAAACCCCAGTGGTGCCAGCAGATACACAGCTGACCCAGACCTGACCCAAGGAAAGGGAGGTCCGCTTTTCTTCCTCGCACATATGTCACTGGAGAGGGTCCACGCAATTGGATAAGTTCCCTGAATGCTGAGTTTGAGGTGGAGGTCAGCACCTGACTTTTTCAGAGGCTGTGCAATAAAGAAGCAAATCACAACCTGTAAAGCCAAGTCTACCTGTGGTAAAATTCTAGCTCTGCCACTTGCTACCCATATAGCCCTTTGCAAATCACTTATGCTCTCTGGACCTCAGTTCCCTCATCTGCAAAATACCTATAATGCTGCTGTGAGTTTAAATGATTTGATTTATGAAAAGAACTAAGAAATATAACTGACATTTAGTAAGTACTCAGAAACAATAGCTCTTATTCAGATAACTGGATTGCAATTTGGGGGAACAAAACAAACCAGTTGTGGGGAAGATTCAGCATGGAACCAGGTGGTGCACCAGGACTCTTACAAATCAACTACCTACATATGGAAAAAGTTTACAACAAACTTTTTTTCGCTGTTTTTACTTTTAGTTCCAAACTTTCTAGCTCTTAGAAAAATAAGCACAAAGCTCATTTAGAGCTCTGAAAAAAATTTAATTGTAAAATATATTCTTAAAAAGTTTTATATACATGCATTTAAAGAAATGGATACAATGTCATCTTCTTATACACCAGGAAAACCTATATCCATCACTGAAGTCATCAATTTCAATTTTCATCACTATGCAGAATATTAACATTTTAAATAGATGATAAAATGGTTTTTGCTGTATTGCCAATAGCGAATCTGCTGAGAATTTTTTTTTAAATATCTACCTGAAATTTACCACTTGCATAGAAAAATTTAAGGTATTTGGTACATTTAAGAAATCAAGCAACAGATACTGATGAAAAAAATTCCTTTATGATGCCCAGATCTAGTCTTTGATAATTTAAATTCAAATTTTTATTTTATCCTATTTTATTTTTTAATATCTTTATTGGAGTATAATTGCTTTACAATGGTATGTTAGTTTCTGCTGTATAACAAAGTGAATCAGCTATACATAAACATATATCTTCATATCTCCTCTCTCTTGCGTCTCCCTCACACCCTCCCTATCCCAACCATCTAGGTGGTCACACAGCACCAAGCTGATCTCCCTGTGCTATGTGGCTGCTTCCCACTAGCTATCCATTTTACATTTGGTAGTGTATATATGTCCATGCCACTCTCTCACTTTGTCCCAGCTTCCCCTTCCCCTTCCCCTTTTCCTCAAGTCCATTCTCTATGTCTGGGTCGTTATTCCTCTCCTGCCCCTAGGTTCTTCAGAATATATATATATATATATATATATATATATATATATATATATATATATATATGTATATATATATATGTGTGTATATATATATATATATATACACATGTATATAATATTTTATATATATATATATATTTTTTAGATTCCATATATACATGTTAGCATATGGTATTGTTCTCTCTTTCTGACTTACTTACTCTGTATGACGGTCTCTAGGTCCATGCACCTCACTAAAAATAACTCAATTTCGTTTCTTTTTATGGCTGAGTAATATTCCATTGTATATATGTGCCACATCTTCTTTATCCATTCATCTGTCAGTGGTCACTTAGGTTGCTTCCATGTCCTGGGTATTGTAAATAGAGCTGCAATGAACATTGTGGTACATGACTCTTTGAATTATGGTTTTCTCAGGGTATATGCCCAGTAGTGGGATTGCTGGGTCACATGGTAGTTCTATTTTTAAATTTTTAAGGAATCTCCATAATGTTCTCCATAGTGGCTGTATCAATTTACATTCCCACCAGCAGTGCAAGAGGGTTCCCTTTTCTCCACACCCACTCCAGCATCTATTGTATGTAGATTTTTTGATGATGGCTGGTGTGAGGTGATACTTCATTGTAGTTTTAATTTGCATTTCTCTAATGATAAGTGATGTTGAGCATCCTTTCATGTGTTTCCTGGCAATCTGTATACCTTCTTTGGAGAAATGTCTATTTAGGTCTTCTGCCCACTTTTGGATTGGGATGCTTCTTTATTGATATTGAGCTGCATAAGCTGTTTGCATAATTTGGAGATTAATCCTTTGTCAGCTCCTTCATTTGCAAATGTTTTCGCCCATTCTGAGGGTTGTCTTCTCATCTTGTTTATGGTTTCCTTTGCTGTGCAAAAGCTTTTAAATTTCATTAGGTCCCATTTGTTTATTTTTGTTTTTATTTCCATTTCTCTAGCAGGTGGGTCAAAAAGGATCTTGCTGTGATTTATATCACAGAGTGTCCTGCCTATGTTTTCCTCTAAGAGTTTGATAGTGTCCGGCCTAACATTTAGGTCTCTAATCCATTTTGAGTTTATTTTTGTGTATGGTGCTAGGAAGTGTTCTAATTTAATTCTTTTACATGGAGCTGTCCAGTTTTCCCAGCACCACTTATTGAAGAAGCTGTCTTTTCTCCATTGTATATTCTTGCCTCCTTTATCAAAGATAAGGTGACCATATGTGTGTGGGTTTATCCCTGGGCTCTCTATCCTGTTTCATGGACCTATATTTCTGTTTTTGTGCCAGTACCATACTGTCTTGATTACTGTAGCTTTGTAGTATAGTCTGAAGTCAGGGAGCCTGATTCCTCCAGCTCTGTTTTTTTCCCCTCAAGATTGCTTTGGCTATTCGGGGTCTTTTGTGTTTCCATACAAATTGTGAAATTTTTTGTTCTAGTTCTGTGAAAAATGCCATTCGTTGTTTGATAGGGATTGCATTGAATCTGTAGATTGCTTGGGGTAGTAGAGTCATTTTCACAATGTTGATTCTGCCAATCCAAGAACGTACTATATCTCTCCATCTGTTTGTATCATCTTTAATTTCTTTCATCAGTGTCTTATAATTTTCTGCAGACAGGTCTTTTGTCTCCTTAGGTAGGTTTATTCCTAGGTATTTTATTCTTTTTGTTGCAATGGTAAATGGGAGTGTTTCCTTAATTTCTCTTTCAGATTTTACATCATTAGTGTATAGGAATGCAAGAGATTTCTGTGCATTCATTTTATATCCTGCTACTTTGCCAAATTCATTGATTAGCTCTAGTAGTTTTCTGGTAGCATCTTTGGGATTCTCTATGTATAGTATCATGTCATCTGCAAACAGTGACAGTTTTACTTCTTCTTTTCTGATTTGGATTCCTTTTATTCTCTGCTTGCTGTAGCTACAACTTCCAAAACTATGCTGAATAATAGTGGTGAGAGTGGGCAGCCTTGCCTTCTTCCTGATATTAGTGGAAATGGTTTCAGTTTTTGACCATTGAGGATGATGTTGGCTGTGGGTTTGTCATATATGGCCTTTATTATGTTGAGGTAAGTTCCCTCCATGCCCACTTTCTAGAGAGGTTTTAACATAAATCAGTGTTGAATTTTTTCAGAAGCTTTTTCTGCATCTGTTGAGATGATCATATGGTTTTTCTCTTTCAGTTTGTTAATATGGTGTATCACATTGATTGATTTGCTTATATTGAAAAATCCTTGCATTCCTGGGGTAAACCCCACTGGTCATGGTGTATGATCCTTTTAATGTGCTGTTGGATTCTGTTTGCTAGTATTTTATTGAGGAATTTTGCATCTATGTTCATCAGTGATGTTGGTCTGTAGTTTTTTTGTGTGTGACATCTTTGTCTGGTTTTGGTATCAGGGTGATGGTGGCCTCATAGAATGAGTTTGGGAGTGTTCCTCCCTCTGCTATATTTTGGAAGAGTTTGAGAAGGATAGGTGTTAGCTCTTCTCTAAATGTTTGATAGAATTCACCTGTGAATCCATCTGGTCCTGGGCTTCTGTTTGTTGGAAGATTTTAATCACAGTTTCAATTTCAGTGCTTGTGATTGGTCTGTTTATATTTTCTATTTCTTCCTAGTTCAGTCTCGGGAGGTTGCACTTTTCTAAGAATTTGTCCATTTCTTCCAGGTTGTCCATTTTCTTGGCATATAGTTGCTTGTAGTAATCTCTCATGATCCTTTGTATTTCTGCAGTGTCAGTTGTTACTTCTCCTTTTTCATTTCTAATTCTATTGACTTGTGTCTTCTCCCTTTTTTTCTTGATGAGTCTGGCTAGTGGTTTATCAATTTTGTTTATCTTCTCAAAGAACCAGCTTTTAGTTTTATTGATTTTAGCTATTGTTTCATTCATTTCTTTTTCGTTTATTTCTGATCTGATCTTTATGATTTCTTTCCTTCTGCTAACTTTGGGGTTGTTTTTTTTTTTGTTGTTGTTGTTCTTCTTTCTCTAATTGCTTTAGGTGTAAGGTTAGGTTGTTTATTTGAGATGTTTCTTGTTTCTTGAGGTAAGATTGTATTGCTCTAAACTTCCCTCATAGAACTGATTTTGCTGCAGCCCATAGATTTTGGATTGTCATGTTTTCATTGTCATTTGTTTTTAGGTATTTTTTGATTTCCTCTTTGATTTCTTCAGTGATTTCTTGGTATTTAGTAGTGTATTGTTTAGCTTCCATGTGTTTGTATTTTCCTCATATTTTTTTCCTGTAATTGATATCTAGTCTCATAGCATTGTGGTCAGAAAAGATACTTGATACGATTTCAATTTTCTTAAATTTACCAAGGCTTGATTTGTGACCCAAGATATGATCTATCCTGGAGAATGTTCCATGAGAGCTTGAGAAGAAAGTGTATTCTGTTGTTTTTGTATGGAATGTCCTATAAATATCAATTAAGTACATCTTGTTTAATGTATCATTTAAAGCTTGTGTTTCCTTATGTATTTTCATTTTGCATGATCTGTCCATTGGTGAAGGTGGTGTCTTAAAGTCCCCTAGTACTGTTGTGTTACTGTCAATTTTCCCTTTTGTGGCTGATAGCATTTGCCTTATGTATTGAGGTGCTCCTATGTTGGGTGCATAAATATTTATAATTGTTATATCTTTCTCTTGGATTGATCCCTTGATCATGAGGACGTGTCCTTCTTTGTCTCTTGTAATAGTCTTTATTTTAAAGTCAATTTTGTCTGATATGAGAATTGCTACTCCAGCTTTCCTTTGATTTCCATTTGCATGGAATATCTTTTTCCATCCCCTCACTTTCAGTCTGTATGCGTCCCTAGGTCTGAAGTGGGTCTCTTGTAGACAGCGTAAATACAGGTCTTGTTTTTGTATCCATTCAGCCAGTCTATGCCTTTTAGTGGAGCAGCTAATCCATTTACTTTTAAGGTAGTTATTGATATGTGTGTTCCTATTACCCTTTTTTTAATTGTTTTGGGTTTGTTATTGTAGGTGCTTTCCTTCTCTTATGTTTCCTCCTTAGAGAAGTCCCTTTAGCATTTGTTGTAAAGCCGGTTTGGTGGTGCTGAATTCTCTTAGCTTTTGCTTGTCTGTAAAGATTTTAATTTCTCTGGCAAATCTGAATGAGATCCTTGCTGGGTAGAGTAATCTTGGTTGTAGGTTTTTACCTTTCATCACTTTAAATATGTCCTGCCACTGTCTTCTGGCTTGCAGAGTTTCTGCTGAAAGATCATCTGTTAACTTTATGGGGATTCCCTTGTATGTTTTTTACTGCTCTTCCCTTGCTACTTTCAATACATTTTCTTTGAATTTAATTTTTGATAGTTTGATTAATATGTGTCTTGGCGTGTTTCTCCTTGGATTTTTCCTGTATGGGACTCTGCACTTCCTGGACTTGATTGACTGTTTCCTTTCCCATATTAGGGAAGTTTTCAACTATAATCTCTTCAAATATTTTCTCAGTCCCTTTTTTTTTTCTCTTCTTCTTCTGGGACCACTATAATTCGAATGTTGGTGCATTTCATGTTGTCCCAGAAGTCTCTGAGACTGTTCTCAATTCTTTTCATTCTTTTTCTTTATTCTGTTCTGTTGTAGTTATTTCCACTATTTTATCTTCCAGGTCGCTTATCTGTTCATCTGCTTCAGTTATTCTGCTATTGATCCCTTCTAGAGAATTTTTAGAGAATTTGTTTGCTTTAATTCTTCTAGCTCCTTGTTAAATGTTTCTTGTATTTTCTCCATTCTATTTCCAAGATTTGGTATCATCTTTACTATCATTACTCTGAATTCTTTTTCAGGTAGGCTGCCTATTTCCTATTCATTTGTTTGGTCTGGTGGATTTTTACCTTGTTCCTTCATCTGCTGTGTGTTTCTCTGTCTTCTCATTTGGCTTAACTTACTGTGTTTAGGGTCTCCTTTTTGCAGGCTGCAGGTTCATAGTTCCCTTTGTTTTTCGGGTCTGCTCCCAGTGGCTAAAGTTGGTTCAGTGGGTTGTGTAGGCTTCCTGGTGGAGGGGACTGGTGCCTTTGTTCTGGTGGATGAGGCTGGATCTGGTCTTTCTGGTGGGCAGGACTGCATCTGGTGGTGTGTTTTGTGGTGTCTGTGAACTTATTATGATTTTAGGCTGGCTCTCTGCTAATGAGTCGGGTTGTTTTCCTGTCTTGCTAGTTGTTTGGCATAGATTGTCCACCACTGTAGCTTGCTGGTCATTGAGTCGAGCTAGGTCTTCACGTTGAGATGGAGATCTCTGAGAGAGCTTTCGCCATTTGATATTACATGGGGCCGGGAGGCCTCTAGATCAATGTCCTGAACTCAGCTCTCCCACCTCTGAGGCTCCAGCCTGACACCCAGCCCCACAGCCTAGAAGAAAATGGAGAAAAAAAAGAAAGAAAGAAAGAAAGAAAGAAAGAAAGAAAAATGAAATAAAGTAAAATAAAGTTATTAAAATAAAAAATAAAAAATATATTATTAAAAATTTAAAAATTAAAAAATAATATAAAAAAAGAGAGAAAGAAAGAAAAAAGAGAGCAAACAAGCTAAAAAACAAATCCACCAATGATAACAAGCACTAAAAACTTTACTAAAAGAAAAAAAAAAAGGACAGACAGAACCCTAGGACAAATGGTAAAGCAAAGCTATACAGACATAATCACACAAAGAAGCATACACATACACACTCACAAAAGGAGAAAAGGGAAAAAAAAAAAAAATATATATATATATAAAAGAAAAAGGAAGAGAGCAACCAAATCAATAAACAAATCTACCAATGATAATAAGCCCTAAATACTAAACTAAGATAAACATAAAATCAGAAATAAATTAGATGCAGAAAGCAAACCCCAAGTCTACAGTTGCTCCCAAAGTCCACTGCCTCAATTTTATGATGATTCATTGTCTATTCAGGTATTCCACAGATGCAGGGTACATCAATTTGATTGTGGAGATTTAATCCACTGCTCCTGAGGCTGCATGGAGAGATTTTCCTTTCTCTTCTTTGTTCCCACAGCTCCTGGGGTTCAGCTTTGGATTTGGCCCCTCCTCTGCATGTAGGTCACCTGAGGGCATCTGCTCCTCACCCAGATGGGACGAGGTTAAAGGAGCAGCTGATTAGGGGGCTCTGGCTCACTCAGGCCAGGGGGAGGGAGGGGTATGGAATGCAGGGCCAGCCTGCAACAGCGGAGGCCAGCGTGACATTGCACCAGCCTGAGGTGCACCGTGTGTTCTCCCAAGGAAGTTGTCCTTGGATCACTGGACCCTGGCAGTGGCGGGCTGCACAAGCTCTCAGGAGGGGATGTATGGATAATGACCTGTGCTTGCACACAGGTTTCTTGGTGGCTGCAGCAGTAGCCTTAGTGTTTTATGCCCATCTCTGGGGTCCACGCCGATAGCCGAGGTTCACGCCCATCTCTGGAGCTCGTTTAGGTGGTGCTCTGAAGCCCCTCTCCTTGCGCACCCTGAAACAATGGTCTCTTGCCCCTTAGGCAGGTCCAGACTTTTCCCCAGACTCCCTCCCGGCTAGCTGTGGTGCACTAGTCCCCTTCAGGCTGTGTTCACGCAGCCAACCCCCATCCTCTCCCTGGGATCTGACCTCTGAAGCCCGAGCCTCAGCTCCCATCCCCCTCCCACCCCAGCGGGTGAGCAGACAAGCTTCTCAGGCTGGTGAGTGCTGGTTGGCACTGATCCTCTGTGCAGGAATCTCTTCACTTTGCCCTCTGCACCCCTGTTGCTGAGCTCTCCTCCTGGCTCTGAAGTTCCCCCCCACCTGCCCACTCGCCGTCTCTGCCAGTGAAGGGGCTTCCTAGTGTGTGGAAACCTTTCCTCCTTCATAGCTCCCTCCCAGAGGTGCTGGTTCCATCCCTATTCTTTTGTCTCTGTTTTTTCTTTTTTCTTTTGCACTACCCAGGTATGTGGGGAGTTTCTTGACTTTTGGGAAGTCTGAGGTCTTCTGTCAGTATTCAGTAGGTGTTCTATAGGAGCTGTTACTTATGTAGATGTATTTTTGATGTATTTGTGGAGAGGAAGGTGATCTCCACGTCTTACTCCTCCGCCATCTTGAAGCTCCCATTTAAATTCAAGTTTTTTAATTAACCTTAAATAGATTCTCAGACTCCAGATGGTTGCTTTAACTATTCACTGCCTACATGTTCTGATCAGTCTAAACAAAGATCAATGTGCTAGAAAATTACAGGAGATATAAAAAGAAATGACCTCCCTCAATTGGATTATTAAAATTGAAAAATTGATTTTTTACATGAATTCAAGACAGCCAATAACTTGTTCCTTTCCTCTTCTTTGAATCAATGAAGCAACAAATATGTACTGGATGCCTCCTATAGCCAAGGCTCTGTAACTAAAGCTATGGAACCTCTAGAGATTTGTCAGTTACCCAAATGGATCCTCATCTGGTTGAATGGTGGGGAAATGGGGTACAGTCCTTTCAGGACTGTGATTAGAGTAGCCCTTACTGAGTGAGTCTCTTATTTGAATTTCCCACCACTGTAATGGCATCTACCTATCTATCCCTCTCCCTCTCTGTCTCTCCCCCCCTCATCATATCACTAAAATGATTTGACAGTAACTTGCCAATTGGAAGATAGAATCCAGCAGACATTTTATCAATAGTTCATGCAATAGATGGCCAGTGCCTAGTACAAGAAGAGAAAGAGGAGGGAAAAAAATATCAGTTGAGGGTTTGCTATATGTTGTATGTTTTATATATGTTTCCTCATTTAATCCTCACAATAATCCTATGTGGTACACATTATTATATCTATTTTATTAGTGAGAAGACTGAAGTTAGGAAAGGCTAAGAAACTTGCCAGAGTCATAACAAAGCACTTACAACATCACCGTTTTTTACGAGGTCTCTACATGTGTATTACTGCTTAGTCTGCAATTACCAAGCCGACTACAGCTCTCCCCCAAACTGTTGCAAAGCATTGAGAAGCAATACTGCATATAAATAAGAGGTTGGGTTTCAGAGTCAGGCCTGCATTAAAGTCTGTGTTCTTCCACTTACTCATACAGGATTTTGGGCAAGTTATTTAACCTCTCTAGGCCTCAGTTTCCACATTTGTAAAAGGAGAAAACAGTTTACTTCATCACAAAGTCATATGAGAAAATACATATAAAATACTTAGACCAGAGCATGCCGTATTAATACCAAAAATGTATAGAGTGGCTATTATGTGCCAGGCATTGTGTTAAGAGTTTAAGCTCTCTCAACCACTGAGTTCAGTAAATATTCACTGCAACTAATATTTCTTTGTTGGAATAACCTAGCCATGTTTAAACATTGTTTGGTACTCCCCAGTTTCTAAAATCTTTATCTGACTGACTTATCTTGGGCTTCAAAAAGACTTTTCTTTCTTTACAACATTTAAAAATAGTCTTCATCAATGTTGTTACCTATGACCCTAGTACCATGCAATATGGGTTTCTGTAGTATCTACAACTAAGAAACAAGCTATCTAGAAAATAAAACTCTAGAAGTGAGTTGTAAGGTAATAGCTACTTGCAAATCTGGTTCTATCAATATTATGAATTCAGTGACAGAAAGCATGTTCTTGGTCAACCTAACAATGAAATTGAGTAAATGACACATGGTCATTCCAATCCACAGAACAGGCAGAACGCTAAAATGGTCAAAAGAAAACCAGCCCTGCAGATGTTTAATTCAGATACCACATGAACAAAATAGCAATAGATAACAAATTTTTTGCTCTTATTTTGTGCCAGACACTAAGTGTTTTGAATTTATTAATAAATTTAATCCTCACAACATCCTATGGGATAAATACTGTTATTATTATCATCTCCATTGTAGATAGTTAGCACGACTTGAACAAAGGTGGGCTAGCTCTAAAGTCCATGATTCTAACCACTACACAGCAATCTCTACATAGTATTAAAGGAAAATATAATGTATAAATTCTTTAGCTATAATAGAATCAAGTAGCAGATTTACTAGCTCATCATTTAAATCCAATTTCTTTATTCCATGAGCCCATAGCTCAATAAACTAACTATTAGAGATTTTAGGCAACGCAAAACCTCATTTGAAAATATATTAAAATTCAGGGAACTTTCCCCCACTCCCATTCCCATTATTGCATTAATCAACAGAAAGTTCTACTCAACTGTAGACATCATCTTTCATTTGGAAAATTAGGTTTGCTGTGGTTAATTTTTTAATGCTTCAGATTTAGCTTCAATTACCAATGAAAAATTACAGATCTTGTATATTAAATATTAAAACATTCCTGTAAGATTGCATATAGTCTGTTCTTCTATTTTAAAAAATAGCATAACTTCAGCTTAGATTGCCACCATCTATATTTCAACTCTTTGCACCAAATCTTCCTTTTGCTAAAAGCAAAATCTTTGTGGTTAGAATTGACCATAGAAATCTTAAGAAGCCCAATAAATCAATACCTTTGGACAATAAATGATTCTGTAAATTAGTAATATGTCAAAAGATATAAGGAGAGTTGTCTCAAAGGAGAACTGAGCATAGTACCTCAGAGCTTGCCAGGGTTATTGTCTTTAATGGGCAAGATTGCACCGACAGGCTGAAATCTTTGTTAATAGCAAAGCTAAATTAATTCACAGGAAATGACACTAAGAAGTAGCCAGAAAAATTAAAAACTCCTACAGCCAATTTAGTATAACAGCCAGATATCGTGATGTCACCAGATTGGCCCATAATAATGAATGATCCCCTAGAAGGAAAAGAAGCTGTATGTTACATAAAACTTAAGTAAACAATTTACAGGGCCTTTCATGTAAGGATTTTAAATTTTTGATAGCACTCAAAAGTTTTACTTTAACATTTTCCTACAGATTTTTGCCTAAAAGACCAGTATATCTTAAACTAAAAATCCTTTTTGTACTTTAAAAATTACTAAAGTTCCTTGGGTTAGATCCAAGATAGCCTGCTTCAATGCCATATTCAATTATGTATCAAATAGTTTTATTGTAAATTTCATTTATTAATCAAGTCATACATTTATTCCACAAATGTTTGCCACTCATTATGGTTCAGTCAGTATATTTGGCACTCAGTACATAGAGGGGAATAAGAAAGACAACTCTGCAATGTCAGCCAATCCCATCTTAAAGAGAAATTGACATATTAAAGGAAATCAATAATAACTTTTCTCAATATACAAAATGGTTTTCAAAAATATTATTTTTGAGCTTCCCTGGTGGTGCAGTGGTTGAGAATCTGCCTGCCAATGCAGGGGACACGGGTTCAAGCCCTGGTCTGGGAAGATCCCACGTGCCGCAGAACAACTAGGCCCGTGAGCCACAACTACTGAGCCTGCGCATCTGGAGCCTGTGCTCCGCAACAAGAGAGGTCGCGATAGACAGAGGCCTGTGCACCACGATGAGGAGTGGCCCCTGCTTGCCACAACTAGAGAAAGCCCTCGCACAGAAATGAAGACCCAACACAGCCAAAATTAAATAAATTAATTAATTTTAAATATATATATATATATTATTTTATCTTTAGAACTTTTCTGCAAGGAAGCTAATGCCTTATCCTTTTTACATATGAAGAAACTGAGGCTCAAAATTTTCATGTAAATTGCTAAGGGTATCTGCTAATAAAGGAAACAGAACTTAAACTTGGAAATTCAACTACAAAATTATCACACTGTATATTGTTTCAGTGTACAAGAGGGAAATGGATGATGGGCCTGGAAATGAAACCTCAAATAACCAATTAAGGATAATTTTTCTCATTGAACCTCTAAGGAAAAAGACAAGAGCAACACTGAATACTGGGAAATGGGTCTAACCACCCAAATCATAACTTTCAGCTAGTTCTTCTCCTCTTGTAAGAATTAGGACTTCCCACCATCTCAGCAGGGGTGAGACATGGGGATAATTTTGTTCTACTTCCAATATCTCATACTTGGAATACCCTCCTGCTGACCTCAATATCCTGATTTTCCATCTTTTATATTGCCACACACCATACCATTTCTCCCAATCTCCCATTCCCTTCATGGCTTTATCTGCTTCCTTAGCTAACTTTATAGCCATAATCAGTCATTTCCAAACTGCTTGTAGTACCATAAAATCTTTGTCCCTTGACTCCTCAAAATCAGAAACTATGATGACTGGGCCCACATCTTTGTTCCCTGGCCTCTCTGTTTCTCATCTTATTCTTCTCTTATTTCCTCCATAGTGCTTTTTCCACTTCAGCTGTTTGACAACATTTCTACATTTCCCAAGGCTACAGTCCCATTCCCACTGCTTAAATTCAATCCCCACCATGATCTCAGCTCTCAGGTGTTGACTTAACCTCTCATCAGGACACTGGAAAACAAGGATTTGTGGACCATAGTCTAAGATCAAATTTTGAAGGCAGATGATTGATGACAGAATATGGAGCAAGGAAGGGGAGAGAAGTGACCAGCAGCCTTTGTATTAGCTCTAAGACTAGAAATATATATGAAAGGTACAAGTAGGTTTAACATCTCAAGGAATGTTATATGGTGGGAGAAAATGTCAGTATCTGAAATAGGAATATCAATTGCTAGGGGATCTTAAAGTACCGTGGTTGAAAGCCAATTGATTGGGACTATATTCTGTTCTTACAAGGTAAGTTATGTGATTTTTTTTTACATCAAAAGAGTATGATGGGGAGAAGGGAAACACACTGAAGACCAACAAAGGGGCCAGAAGCTTTCCCTGTTTTCACCCTCTCTCTCTCCAGATTTTCCTCTTTCTTTTTGTTATTAGCAAGTTGAAGTTTCCATTATAACATTAAGATGCTATTTTCAACAAGATATGTATACATAACCAAAAATCTATATTTGTATTTAGCTTTTTAATAAAAGCTATCATATCAAATACATGCATGTGATGTTCATTAATAATTAAGGAGGACAACTGTTCAATAATTTGACCTCATTGGAATTTATTATTGTGTTTGAAATAATGCTGGACTTCTTATCCTAATATAACCCAGGATTAGCGGTTTATGAGTGTAATGAACACTTACAGGATATTCTGCCAAGCACCACCGCATTGCCTTCTGGAAAGGAGTCTAGTCCAGTGGGGAAGATTATGGGATCTAAAACCAAGTTGCCTGGCGTCAAATATAATTTCTATCATATCTTTCCTAACTAACAAAAGTGTCTACTATCTCTTAGCCTCTATATTCTCTATATAAATTTAAAGAGTTAAAAACACTACCTTCCTCATAACATAGTTAAGAATTAAATGAGAGAAGCAAGAAGAACTACAATCCTGTAGCCTATGGAATGCAAACCACATTCACATAAAGATAGACAAAGTGAAAAGGCAGAGGACTATGTACCAGATGAAGGAATAAGATAAAACCCCAGAAAAACAACAAAATGAAGTAGAGATAGGCAACTTTCCAGAAAAAGAATTCAGAATAATGATAGTGAAGATGACACAGGACCTTGGAAAAAGAATGGAGGCAAAGATCAAGAAGATGCAAGAAATGTTTAACAAAGTCCTAGAAGAATTAAAGAACACACACCGAAAAGAATTAAAGAACAAACAAACAGAGGTAAATACAATAACTGAAATGAAAAATACACTAGGAGGAATAAACAGCAGAATAACTGAGGCAGAAGAACAGATAAGTGACCTGGAAGACCGAATGGTGGAAATCACTGCCACGGAACAGAATAAAGAAAAAAGAATGAAAAGAAATGAAGACAGCCTAAGAGATTTCTGGGACAACATTAAATGCAGCACCATTCGCATTATAGGTGTTCCAGAAGAAGGAGAGAGAGAGAAAGGACCTGAGAAAATATTTGAAGAGATTACAGTTGAAAACTTCCCTAACATAGGAAAGGAAATAACCACCTAAGTCCAGGAAGCGCAGAGAGTCCCAGGCATGATAAACCGAAGGAGAAACACACTGAGACACATAGTAATCAAATTGACAAAAATTAAAGACAAAGAAAAATTCTTAAAAGCAACAAGGGAAAAACGACAAATAACATACAAGAGAACTCTCATAAGGTTAACAGCTGATTCTCAGCAGAAACTCTACAAGCCAGAAGGGAGTGGCACGATATATTTAAAGTGATGAAAGGGAAGAACCTACAACCAAGATTACTCTACCCAGAAAGGATCTCATTCAGATTCAATGGAGAAATCAAAAGCTTTACAGACAAGAAAAAGTTAAGAGAATTCTGTACCAACAAACCAGCTTTACAACAAATGCTAAAGACACTGTTTTAAGTGGGAAACACAAGAGAGGAAAAAGATCCACAAAAACAAACCCAACAAAATTAGGAAAATTGTAATAAGAACATACATATCGATAATTACCTTAAATGTGAATTGATTAAATGCTCCAACCAAAAGTTACAGGCTCGCTGAACAGATGCAAAAACAAGACCCATATATATGCTGTCTACAAGAGACCCACTTCAGACCTAGGGACACATACAAACTGAAAATGAGGGGATGGAAAAAGATACTCCATGTAAATGGAAATCAAAAGAAATCTGGAGTAGCAATACTCATACCAGATAAAATAGACTTTAAAATAAAGAATGTTACAAGAGACCAGGAAAGACACTACATAATGATCAAGGGATCGATCCAAGAAGAAGATATAACAATTATAAATATATATGCACCCAACATAGGAGCACCTCAATACATAAGGCAAATGCTAACATCTATAAAAGAGGAAATCGACAGTAACACAATAATAGTGGGGGACTTTAACACCTCACTTACACCAATAGACAGATCATCCAGACAAAAATTAATAAGGAAGCAAAAGCTTTAAATGACACAATAGACCAGATAGATTTAATTGATATTTATAGGACACTCCATCCAAAAACAGCAGATTAGACTTTCTTCTCAAGTGCACACAGAACATTCTTCAGGATAGATCACATCTGGGGTCATAAATCAAGCCTCGGTAAACTTAAGAAAATTGAAATCATATCAAGCATCTTTTGCGACCACAAAACTATGAGATTAGAAATCAATTACAGGGGAAAAAACGTAAAAAACACAAACACATGGAGGCTAAAAAAAAATTACTACATAACCAAGAGATCACTGAAGAAATCAAAGAGGATATCAAAAAATACCTAGAGAAAAATGACAATGAAAACATGACGATCCAAAACCTATGGGATGCAGCAAAACCAGTTCTAAGAGGGAAGTTTATAGCAATACAAGCCTACCTCAAGAAACAAGAAAAATCTCAAATAAACAATCTAAACTTACACCAATAGGAACTAGAGAAAGAAGAACAAACAAAACCCGAAGTTAGTAGAAGGAAAGAAATAATAAAAATCAAAGCAAAAATAAATGAAATAGAAAAAAATAGCAAAGATCAATAAAACTAAAAGCGGGTTCTTTGAGAAGATAAACAAAAATGATAAACCTTTAGGCAGACTCATCAAGATAAAGAGGGAGAGGACTCAAATCAATAAAATTAGAAATGGAAAAGGAGAAGTTACAACAGACACCACAGAAATACAAAGCATCCTAAGAGACTACTACAAGCAACTCTATGGCAATAAAATGGACAACCTGGAAGAAATGGACACATTCTTTGAAAGGTATAACCTTCCAAGACTGAACCAGGAAGAAGTAGAAAATATGAACAGACTAATCACAAGTAATTAACTAGAAACTGTGATTAAAATTTTTCCAAAAAACAAAAGTCTAGGACCAGATGGCTTCACAGGTGAATTCTATCAAACATTTAGAGAAGAACTAACACCCATCCTTCTCAAACTCTTCCAAAAAATTGCAGAGGAAGGAACACTCCCAAACTCATCCTACGAAGCCACCATCACCCTGATACCAAAACCAGACAAAGATACTACAAAAAAAGAAAATTAGAGACTAATATCACTGATGAATATAGATGCAAAAATCCTCAGCAAAATACTAGCAAACAGAATGCAACAACACATTAAAAGGATCATACACCATGATCAAGTGGAATTTATCCCAGGGATAACAGGGATTCTTCAATATACACACATCAATCAATGTGATACACCATATGAACAAATGGAAGAATAAAAACCATATGATCATCTCAATTGATGCAGAAAAAACTTTTGACAAAATTCAACACCCATTTATGATAAAAACTCTCCAGAAAGTGGGCATAGAGGGAACCTACCTCAACATAATACAGGCCATATACAACGAACCCACAGAAAACATCATTCTCAATGGTGAAAAACTGAAAGCATTTTCTCTAAGATCAGGAACAAGACAAGGATGTCCACTCTTGCCACTGTTATTCAACATAGTTCTGGAAGTCTTAGCCATGGCAATCAGAGAAGAAAAGGAAATAAAAGGAATACAAATTGGAAAAGAAGAAGTAAAGCTGTCATTGTTTGCAGATGACATGACACTATACATAGAGAATCCTAAATCTATCTAGGATTTAAGAAATCCTAAATAGAAAGCCACCAGAAAACTACTAGAGCTAATCAATGAATTTGGTAAAGTTGCAGGATACAAAATTAATGCACAGAAATCTCTTGCATTCCTATACACTAACAATGAAAGATCAGAAAGAGAAATTAAGGAAACAATCCCATTCACCACTGCAACAAAAGAATAAAATACCTAGGATTAAACCTACCTAAGGAGGTAAAAGACCTGTACTCAGAAAACTATAAGACTCTGATGAAAGTAATCAAAGATGACACAAACAGATGGAGAGATATACAATGTTCTTGGTTTGGAAGACTCAATGTTGTGAAAATGACTATACTACCCAAAGCAATCTACAGATTTATTGCAATCCCTATCAAATTACCAATGGCATTTTTTACAGAACTAGAACAAAAAATCTTAAAATTTGTATCAAGACAAAAAAGACCCCAAATAGCCAAACAATCTTGAGGGGAAAAAAACGGAGCTGAAGGAATCAGACTCCCTGACTTCAGACTAAACTACAAAGCTACAGTAATGAAGACAATATGGTACTGGCACAAAAACAGAAATATAGATCAATGGAACAGGAGAGAAAGCTCAGAGATAAACCCACACACCTATGGTCAACTAATCTATGTATGACAAAGGAGGCAAGGATATACAATGGAGAAAAGACAGTCTCTTCAATAAGTGGTGCTGGGAAAACTGGACAACTAAATGTAAAAGAATGAAATTAGAGCACTCCCTAACACCATACACGAAAATAAATTCAAAATAGATTAGAGACCTAAATATAAGACCAGACACTGTAAAACTCTTAGAGGAAAACATAGGAAGAACACTCTTTGACATAAATCACAGTAAGAACTTTTTTGAGCCACCTCCTAGAGTAATGGAAAGAAACGCAAAAATAAACAAATGGGACCCAATGAACTTAAAAGCTTTTGCACAGCAAAGGAAACTATAAACAAGACAAAAAGACAACCCTCAGAATGGGAGAAAATATTTGCCAATGAATCAATGGACAAAGGACTAGTCTCCAAAATATATAAACAGCTCATGCAGCTCAATATTAAAAACAAAAACAACCCAATCAAAAAACGGGCAGGGGCTTCCCTGGTGGCACAGTGGTTAAGAATCCACCTGCCAATGCAGGGGACACTGGTTCAATACCTGGTCCATGAAGATCCCATATGCCGTGGAGCAACTAAACCCGTCTTCCACAACCAGTGAGCCTGCACTCTAGAGCCCGCGAGCCGCAACTACTGAGCCTGTGTGCTGCAGCTACTGAAGAGCCTTAGAGCCTGTGCACACTTAGAGCCTGTGCTCCACAACAAGAGAAGCCATTGCATTGAGAAGCCTGTGCAACTGCAATGAAGAGTAGCCCCCACTTGCCACAACTAGAGAAAACCTGCACACAACAACGAAGACCCAATTCAGCCAAAAATAAATAAATAAATAAATTTATTAAAAATAAATAAGTGGGCAGAAGACCTAAATAGATATTTCTCCAAAGAAGACATACAGATGGCCAAGAGGCACATGAAAAGTTGCTCAACATCACTAATTATTAGAGAAATGCAAATCAAAACTACAATGAGGTATCACCTCACACTGGTTAGATTGGGCATCATCAGAAAATCTACAGACAATAAATACTGGAGAGGGCGTGGAGAAAAGGGAACCCTCTTGCACTGTTGGTGGGAATGTAAATTGATACAGCCACTATGGAGAATAGTATGGAGGTTCCTTAAAAAACTAAAAATAGAGTTACCATATGGCCCAGCAATCCCACTACTGGTCATATACCCAGAGAAAACCATAATTCAAAAAGACACATGCACCCCAATGTTCACTGCAGCACTATTTACAATAGCCAGGTCATGGAAGAAACCTAAATGCCCATCGACAGACGAATGGATAAAGAAGATGTGGTACATATATACAATGGAATATTACTCAGCCATAAAAAGGAACGAAATTGGGTCATTTGTTAGAGACGTGGATGGATCTAGAGACTTTCATACAGAGTGAAATAAGTCAGAAAGAGAAAAACAAATATCGTATATTAATGCATATATGTGGAAGCTAGAAAAATGGTACAGATGAACCAGTTTGCAGGGCAGATATAGAGACACAGATGTAGAGAACAAACATATGGACACCAAGGGGGGAAAGTGGCAGGAGGTGGGGGGTTGCTGGTGTGATGAATTGGGCGATTGGGATTGACATATATACACTAATATGTATAAAATAGATAACTAATAAGAACCTGCTGTATAAAAATAAATAAATAAATTTTTTAAAGAGTTAAATGAAATGATACAAGTAAATGATTAATATGGTTCCTGGCATATAGTAAGAATCCAATAATTTAATTTAATATTATACTTATTTTAGGAACTGCTTCTCCTTATTCTCAGCCACATGGTTGCGACAGAAACTTACATGATACAAAGAGCAACCTCCCTTGACCCTAGCTGACTGGTCTAGGGTTGAACCCCCACCATAATAAAACCCATGAGCCTCTTCTCATATTTGAATTGGACTGTCTCCAAGACTTGGTGCTAGCTGTTCAGTAAAATGCAAATACCTTTATTAAAATGTTAAGGAAATTTCAGAAAATTACAGTGTGGGAAGGAAAAGATTAAAGTTCTGGTACACTTGAACTTTCTCTTGAATTTCCAGTGGAATGGTAGTTTAAGACTTAAACTTATGTGAGAAAGGAAATTCTCTATGGACAATGCCCCCTACTTCAGACTTGACTTTCCCTTGCCTTCCACGAATTCTTCCTTTTACAAATCGCTCTACAACTCCTCCTTCTTACCTCTCCCAAACTACCACCCCTGAGAAGTATAGTCTATGCCAGTGGTTTCCAATCTGGGGTAATCTTGCTCCCCAGGCAACATTTGAGAATGCTGAGACATTTTTGGTTGTCACAAGTGAAGGGAATGGTGCTGCTGGCGTCTAATGGGTAAAGACCAGAGATGCTGCTAAACACACTACAGTGCAGAGGACAGCCTCCTTTCCCACCAAAAAATTACCCGACCTAAAATGTCAACAATATGGAGGTTGATAAGACCCTGGCCTAAAGTCAAACAGAAATGAAACTTTCCTCCACTAACAAAGAGTCAATTCTACCTTTGGTATCAGTTTTTTCCCATTATTCTATATAAAAGCTTTAATTCCCTTCCTTGTTTACCTGAATCCTACCAGAATCATATAGTGCTACATTAGTCTTAAAGGTGATTTGTTACCATGGGAATGGATTGGGATGATTACATTCATATAAGTCATAATTTAGCTATGATGGAGCCAGAAGGAGGGGGGAAGTTGCCAATCCCCCCACCATAACCGTATTCCAAGAAGACACATGGGACAAGGTACATACTCTTAAGAAAAAATGTTGAATTATCAAGACAGCCATTGAGATTATTAGCATTGGAAGAATATTGTCAGCGAAATAACAAACTTTATGTAAACTTGGTGGATGCTTTAGACAAGGAAAACACTGACCACAAAGTCAGTAAAGATAAATAGGATGATGGGCTACAGTAACAAAAATTCTAGAAGGTAATTAAAAATAATATTTCAGATGGAGCAAGTGGTGAACCTTGAAGAACTGAAGTATGACTCCTGCCTTATTTCACAAAGGCTATCAATAGGATGATCTGTAGTGACTATGTCATATTACATGGTCATAATACTGGCTGAAGAAAAATTTATGATGAAATATATCTAGAGAACTACATAGATAGGCTTTTTTTTAATACATAGGCCATTATAACATAAAAAGTAGTTAGGGAGGATATTTTAAAATTTATGTTCTTATTGGCTAAAATTTGTAGTAGAAATGAAAGTCAACTGAACAAAACTATAGACTAATGTTGAGATCAGTAAATATAAAAGATACAGAGAACTGAGTCAGCCAAGAAGAGGACTGAGTATTCAGAAAAATGTGGAAGATATAAGTAATGCCAAACAAAGATAAATTCGATCAACTTGATCTTTGCAATGGAAAGAAATAGACATCAGGAGGGATAGTTGGAAGAGTCATTGGTCTTTGGACACAAAATCAGAGTAAAACTCTCCAACTCTTTCAGAAGAAAATGAGTAAGGCTATATGTAAAGAATTCAAGCCTGAGTTCTTTATCCAAATTCACCATCACATATCCCCTATTCCACTGGATAATACAATCAAAACAATGACAAAGGAAACCATTTACTGGTCCATTATAGAAACTCTGAAATTACTAGAGAGATAGACACAGATATGCTGTCCAGATCCACTTTCAAGGAAGGACTTGCTGGCTCTTGTTCAGTTCCTTCCTGGAGCTTTCAAGCCTCCTTGCAGGAGATCACACCCTTCCTGGAGCAGCTTGATCAAGCAAGGTCAGGGGACAACGGACAGCTCATTTCAACCCATTTCAGGATGCTCAGATGCAATGTTTACTCCAAAGTTCCTCACAGGGTTGGCCAAAGTGTTGTTGGACTAGAATTGCAGTTTGGCTACTTCCTCTGCCCCATCCTGCTTCCTCTCCTTTTTTTTCACCCTAATAAATATTTTGCATCCCAAACTTCTTAACATCTGCTTCCAGAGAACCCAATCTATGATAATCACGTTTGGAAGAATCTTAGAGGTTCTTAGTCAGACCTTCCACTCAGCTGCAATATTTCATAGAGCTTCAAAACACCACTGCCACAGTCTGGTATGAGGAGACAGTGCAGGCTTTGCAATCTCACGCATCCCTGGGTTCTAATATTACCCCTTACCTCTAATTAGCAATCTGAGCTTAATCCCTCTAAACTTTGTTTTCCTTGTCTGTGAAATGATAATACTTACTGCAAAGAATAATTGTGGGGGATAAATTTTAAATAATGTCTACAAAATGCTTAACTTGGTGCCTGGCTCATAGCAGGTGTCCAGTAATTGTCAGCCCTACTCCTTCCCAACAATAGAAAAAAAGAAAGACCAAATAATTTAAATCTCCCTGCAAAACTAGAACTGCCAAAGTTCAGAGATACTGATTTCTTTGTTGATTTGTGTTACATGTTGTTTCTAACATTATGGAGAATAAATTTCCTGGATTACAGTTTATAAAGCTAGTTAATAAAGTAACCTGAGGCAGAAAAAATCTGTAATGCCAGTAAGGGGCAGATCTGAAGTAACTCTCAAAGCAGTTGTTTCAAGAAGCACAGCCCCCTGCCCACACATAGACTGAATCTACCCACTCTACTTCATATCCACATCTTACAATAAGAAGTCTCTAGAGGATGGCTGGTCTAAAGTGGACTGTCCTAGTAACTAAGTAGTAAGAATAACTGAAGAGAAAGAGGATTATGGTAGGATATAAGAGGAGCTAAACTCAAAGAGGGGACTTGGTAACGGTGAGAGTACAATAAAAGGCATTTAGTTATGAAATTCAGCATCAAGTTTTTTCTATACCCAATAGTACTTAAAATGTCTTCCATGTAGCTCTCTATCCTTGACATCAGGGCACATAAGCTTTGCCAACTGGGTGAAAAATATTGACAGCTAGATTGTTATAATAATACAGACAGAGGCACTAGCTTTCAAAGTGTAAGATTGGTATTCAAATTGGAAGGCACAGAACTGGCTATTTCCTCAGGTATCCAGTTACCTTAGAAGCCATGGCACAGAGGAAAGCTTCAGGAGTAGTCATTTCAGTTTTTATCTCTAGTACAAAACACTGTTTTAACCCCACAGCTCCTAAGGAATGAAGCTAGTGTCAAAGATTTAATGCCTTTTCACATTAGTGATGTCAGCACAAAATGGCCATCTTCTCTGAATAATTTATCTTCCCACTGCATAATTTTCTTATCTTTTTTTCTACATTTTGGCTTTTTACTGTAGATGGGGAGGTAAATGGCTGTTAGTCCCCGACAAAACCTGTGGCGCATCCTTCCCATCAATCAATTAAAAAACACTTACCTTACATTCAACATGATTTATTTCTTGTTAATACAATTGTCTCACTATATCCTTCTATTATTATACCTTTAATTCCATTAGGCATTCGCTTAATGCTTGCTTTAAGGCTGACCCTCAAAGAGCTTGGAAGAGAGAGGGAAGTCCTAATAGTGGCTTTGCCAATAAAACTCTGGAAGCTCTTCTCCTAAAACCTTGTAGGTCACGGGAAAGATAGGGCACAGAATGTATCCTGCCTGAAAAGAATAGAGCAATGTCTCATTTATTTGTTCTGATGGATACTGCTTGATGGTTTAAAAATCCTTAAGAGCTCTTATCTTAAAAGTCAACACAATAGGTTCACAATGTATAATCCTACACATTGCATAGGGATTGATGAGACGCTACCAAGCTTTCCTTAAATAAATTTTAAAAGAGGAAGAGGGGAAGCCATTTGTATTGTCTGAAGATTAATGGCTTGCTTGTTTTGGGGTGGGGCAAATGGTAAACCTCTTACACAGTTAAGTGACACAAAAACATTGTAGTATTCTTTCTCATGGTGGTGGAGTTACATGTTTTCTAGCAAATTTTCTCCATTTGGGTTGAAATTTGAAAGCTCTAAAAAGAAGCCGTCGTACTGCATTTCTAAAATTATACATTGAACAGTTGCTATGATTTTTCTCAGTGAGGAGATTTGCTCCCTTTTTGAAATTTAATTGTATGAATGTCTTCATACAATACACAAGCACATACATTTCTGTATCACTACATATAGGATTAGGTCATATGTAGCAGGCACTATGCTTGCTAGATAGGCATTTCTCTCTGCTTCTTTGCAAACCCTAATCCAGTTTTATTCAGGGGTCCACACTTCAGAAATGGGAATCCCATCCAAAGCCTCAGGGTAAATCTGTTCAGTAAAACCAGTACTGGACATTCCATAGTCCTTGTTGGCCATTGATGTTGGGGCAGGCTTCTAGGACAGGTTTCCTCATTTCTAAAAATAAACATAAACCATGGACATGTTTATGACTGCATGTGGTGCCTGGAGTTTTGAACGTCATCTTATGGCCTCAGGGAGAGATAGTCAAGAACAAAGCCAACATCCTGGGGATGACAGTGTAGAAAGACAAAGGTATCTTTTTCCCTGAAAACATAATTTATCCCTGGAATTAATCAAACTGAGCCTACCCTACTTCAACACTTTTTGTTACTTGAAATAATATGTATATTCATTGGGCTTCCCTGGTGACGCAGTGGTTAAGAATCCTCCTGCCAATGCAGGGGACACAGGTCCGAGCCCTGGTCCGGGAAGATCCCACATGCTGCAGAGCAACTAAGCCCGTGAGCCACAACTACTGAGCCTGCGTGCCACAACCACTGAAGCCCATGCACCTAGAGCCCATGCTCCGCAACAAGAGAAGCCACCACAATGAGAAGCCCACGCACCGCAATGACGAGTAGCCCCTGCTCGCCTCAACTAGAGAAAGCCCACGTGCAGCAGTGAAGACCCAACGCAGCCAAAAAAAAAAAAAAAGAATAAGTAAAATAAATAAATTTTTTTAAAAAATTTTAAATATGTATATTCATTGTTTAAGCTAGTTAAGTCAGCATTGACCATTACGTACCACTGGAGGCATCCTTGCTATACATCACAGGTGCTTTTTAAATAAATTTATTTATTTATTTATTTGTTTTTGGCTGTGTTGGGTCTTCGTTTCTGTGCGAGGGCTTTCTCTAGTTGCGGCGAGCGGGGGCCACTCTGCATCGCAGTGCGCGGGCCTCTCACTGTCGCGGCCTCTTGTTGCGGAGCACAGGCTCCAGACGCACAGGCACAGTAATTGTGGCTCACAGGTCCAGTTGCTCCGTGGCATGTGGGATCTTCCCAGACCGGGGCTCGAACCCGTGTCTCCTGCATTGGCAGGCAGATTCTCAACCACTGCACCACCAGGGAAGCCCCACAGGTGCTTTTTAAAAACACAGTCTTTTCCCACTTAGCCCTATTCCGAATTAACCAATGTGAACAACCTAGAGTGTGTCGTCTGTATTTTTCTCCATGTACACTTCATCATATACAAACATGTATAAATGCATATACATGTATATATATGTATACATGCATACACATTGGCACATAAATATATGTTACAGCTTTACCAAAAAAATGAGATTGCATCATTCACATTCTTTTGCCTCATGGTTTTTTCATTCCACAATACTGCATAGAAATTTTTTCAGGTCAACTGGTATAGTTTTAAATTCAATATAGGCTGGATAACATTCATGGTATGAGCATGAAAATTTAATAATTTCCCTATTGATAGTCACTTGCTTCATTTTTAACTTATTGTTGAATAAACAATGAGCTAATGTAAATTTGGGGCATATATCCTTTCATACTGGTGCTTAATTTATGTGGGATAGATTCTAAGAGTGGACGTTGAAGGAAATATGTGTTGTCTTTTTAATAATTAGTTTCCCAAAAGGTTACTGTGATTCAGTTTCACCAGCAGTACAGGAGAGAAACTTTTCCCAAATGCTCACCAGCACTAGTTTTCACTTTCTAAACTTTTGTCAATCTGTTAGGTGTAGTATGATAACTCATTTTTACTGTAATTTGTATCTTCCTCTCTGCTAGTGAGTTTCAGCATATTTTTATATGTTTCTTAACCATTTGCATTTGTTCCTCTATAAATAGTACATTTTTATCTTCTACCTATTTGTCATTGCTATGTGGCTAGTCCTTTTACTTATAAATTTGTAAGAGTTTTTTTTTTTAACATCTTTATTGGAGTATAATTGCTTTAGAATGGTGTGTTAGTTTCTGCTTTATAACAAAGTGAATCAGCTATACATTTACATATATCCCCATATCCCCTCCCTCTTGCGTCTTCCTCCCACCCTCCCCATCCCACCCCTCTAGGTGGTCACAAAGCACCGAGCCGATCTCCCTGTGCTATGCAGCTGCTTCCTATACCACAATGTTCATCGCAGCTCTATTTACAATAGCTAGGACATGGAAGCAACATAAGTGTCCATCGACAGATGAATGGGTAAAGAAGATGTGGCACATATATACAATGGAATATTACTCAGCCATAAAAAGAAACAAAATGGAGCTATTTGTAGTGAGGTAGATGGACCTAGAGTCTGTCCTACAGAGTGAAGTCAGAAAGAGAAAAACAAATACCGTATGCTAACACATATATATGGAATCTAAAAAAAAAAGAGTTCTTTATATAGTATAAATGACAGCTTTTTGTCATCTGTATCAAACAAATATTATTAGAAAATCAATCCCTTGTCTGTGGGTATGGTGTCTTTTCTAAACATAAATTTTAAATTGGTAAGTATGTCCCTATTTTTTTTTCTAGCTTCTAGGTTTACAGTTAATATTAAGAATATTATTTCACCTTGCCCTCACTTCTACCTGTGTTGTACATATAAGCCTGTTTCTGACTTTAAAACCTTAATTTTTAAAAAAATCCTGCCACATTTAAACGCCCATTACATTATACACTGAGAAAACCATAATTCAAAAAGAGTCATGTACGACAATGTTCATTGCAGCTCTATTTATAATAGCCAGGACATGGAAGCAACTTAAGTGTCCATAAATAGATGAATGGATAAAGAAGATGTGGCACATATATACAATGGAATATTACTCAGCCATAAAAAGAAATGAAATTGAGTTATTTGTAGTGAGGTGGATGGACTTAGAGACTGTCATACAGAGTGAAGTAAGTCAGAAAGAAAAAAACAAATACCATATGCTAAAACATATATATGGAACCTAAAAAAAAAAAAGGGTCATGAAGAATCTAGGGGCAAGACAGGAATAAGGACGCAGACCTACTAGAGAATGGACTTGAGGATATGGGGAGGGGGAAGGGTAAGCTGGGAAAAAGTGAGAGAGTTGTAGTGTATATATGGACATATATACACTACCACATGTAAAATAGATAGCTAGTGGGAAGCAGTCGCATAGCACAGGGAGATCATCTTGGTGCTTTGTGACCAGCTAGAAGGGTGGGATAGGGAGGGTGGAAGGGAGGGAGATGCAAGAGGGAAGAGATATGGGAACATATGTATATGTTTAACTGATTCACTTTGTTATAAAGCAGAAACTAACACACCATTGTAAAGCAATTATACTCCAATAAAAATGTTAAGAAAAAAAAAAGTTATTCTGGGGCTTCCCTGGTGACTCAGTGGTTAAGATTCTGCCTGCCAATTCAGGGGACACAGGTTCGAGCCCTGGTCTGGGAAGATCCCACATGCCACAGAGCAAATAAGCCTGTGCTCCACAACTACTGAGCCTGCATTCCAGAGCCCACAAGACACAAATACTGAAGCCCGTGTGCCTAGAGCCCATGCTCCGCAACAATACAAGCCACCACAATGAGAAGCCCATGCACCGCAACGAAAAGTAGCTCCCGCTCACCGCAACTAGAGAAAGCCCGCACGCAGCAATGAAGACCCAACACAGACAAAAATAAATAAAATAAATTAAAAGTTATTCTGGCTTTATATATTTCATTAGTCTTATCAATCATTTCTATAGCTTGCAATAAGTTCAATTGCACATGTGTCATCTATTCTTTAAGGTGAGATATAACTCAGCTGGAACCCATCTTGTCCTAGTAGCTCTTTTATGATACTCTGGTTTCTCTTCAGACTGTATAAACCTTTTGCCTTCTTTTAATGATAGATCGTTTCTCAGTTATCAATATTCCCCAGATTTATCAGACAATTCAAGGGTTCCACTTCTTGTTGAATCAATTTTTGTGATTAATATTTTGCTAGGAAGTGTCTGGATTTTCAAATTTGCTGTCATGAAGTTGAATGTAGTATTCTCTTATAACACTTTAAATGCACCTGTATTTGTGTTCATGTCACGTCTCTCATCCATGACATTGTACTTGCCTGCTTGCATTCTTTTATCCTGAATCATTCTCAAAAAATTAATCAATTTCATTGGTTTTTTTCAAAGAATCAGTATTTGAAGTTTCTGTTTTCTCTTCTTTTTTAAAATTTTTATTTATTTATTTTTTTGGCTTCGTTGGGTTTTCGTTGCTGCACGCGGGCTTTCTCTAGTTGCGGCGAGCAGGGGCTCCTCTTCATTGCAGTTCATGGGCTTCTCATTCGGTCGCTTCTCTTGCTGCGGAGCACAGGCTCTAGCCGTGCGGGCTTCAGTAGTTGTAGCACGTGGGCTCAGTAGTTGCAGCTCACGGGCTCCAGAGTGCAGGCTCAGCAGCTATGGCACACGGGCTCAGCTGCTCCGAGGCATGTGGGATCTTCCCAGACCAGGGCTCGAACCCGTGTCCCCTGCATTGGCAGGCAGACTCCCAACACTATGCCACCAGGGAAGTCCCTTTTCTTCTTCTTTTGTTCATTTATTTTGTTTTCCCTTTCATCTTTTATCTTCTCCCCACTTCCTTTTGTGTTATTTTTTTTCTTTACCCCATGAGTACAAGGTTTCTTTGCTTTTCATTCTCTAATAACAAAATTATTTAGGGCTCTAAAGTTTCTTCTTAGAACAACTTTTCAGTGCTGCTAAGTTTTGATTAAAGATTACAAGTCCCAGTTTTCTACACAAAGGCAAATACTGTGGTCACATATATCAAAATACATTGACAGACTAACTGAGCTAGAAAACTAAGATGTATTAAGACATTTAACGTAATGTGCAGTAAAGGATAAGGGCATTTTCTGAGTGGAGAGTATGTATGCAATGGGAGCCAAGGTCAGGAATAATTGTCATGATGACTATCTAAAACCCTCTCACACTGGGCCACAATTCTACAGTCATACTGACACTACCAATACAAGGCTGGTTTTCAAATTGGTCTATTGGAACAGAAAATAAAATCTTCTTAGCATAATAAGAAAAGTATTGACTAAAAGTTCATTCAATAAGCAGAAAAATGCTAAGTGATCAGAGCACTGTCTTTTTCAGCTCAGGCTTCCACAACAAGATACCATAATCTGGGGGCCTTAAACAGCAGGAACTTATTTCTCATAGTTCTGAAGACTGGAAACCCAATAGCAAGGTGCCAGCAAGGTCTCACTGTGTCCTCACATGACCTTTCCTCAGTGCACACTGGTGAAGAAAGAGAGAGAGGAAGAAGGTCTCTGGTGCCTCTTCTTATAAAGACACTAATCCCATTTTAAAGGCGCACCCTCATGACCTCATCTGAACCTAATTACTTCCCAAAGGCCCCATCTCCAAATAACATCACACTGGGGGTAGAGCTTCAACATAGGAATTTTAGGGAAGACACAAATTGGCTGGCACCAAATTTACAAAAAATACTGCAGAATGATATGCCTAAGTTTGTCTAATTAACCTTCCTACTCTTTGTTTTCACCAAATTCCATTAATTATATTTTTCAAAAGAATGAAATTCAGAAATACCAATATTTGTTAAAGTAGAAAACAAACACTAGTGTGGTATTCTTGAAAGTTGAGGCCCATCCCATGCTTAACAAGCGATAAACCATCTTTAAGCTCCCCTTTTCAATTCAGTTCATAAGACCACCTACAGACTATTATTGTTTTCCTGGCAAACTCAGAAGAACAGAAAGGTGGAGAAAAAAGGTATTTTGTATGACCTGCCTCCAGAAGCTTCAGAGTTACAGAAATTCTATTCACAGTGGGGGACTGTGAAAGTCTTTTCAGAAGTATGTTTGTGCTGCCCTTCCAAAAAAGAAAAAGTAAGACCCCTAGCCTGTCACACTCTTGAGGTGAAAGGCGCCTGCCCTGACTCTGATTATAACATTTAAGCCCAGAGGGCTGGCCGCAGAATTCTATGCATCATTTAGGACTTTGATGCTGTACTGAATTCAGAGAAAAAATTTGTCTCTGCCAGTCTGGGGTTGCTGCTGACAAGGAGGAATATTGATTGGGGTGATGACAGAGTTCTCCTGGTTCAACTCCTCCTACTGGAAGGCTCTACCTCAGTCTTTCTAAATCACGGTTACCTTCTGTGCTGCTAAAGACTCTGCCTCAACCAGGTCAAATAAAAGAATAAAAGGTTTTCCTAAAACCAAACCTGAAGCGTGGGTGAGTAGGTGATAGTGTTTGTAGGGTTCACATGTTGTCCTTTCGCTTTCTGAGCTCATAAAAGGAGCTTCTACTCTGGTGGTCTAGTGCTGCTTGAAGTAGGAGGGTTACAGTGAGGCTCCAGTCTGGTTTTTGTGTCATCACAGCACCAGGTTTATCACATTGCATGACCCGTCACATTGAGTTTTGCTTTAGGTAATCTGGACTTTGCAATCATTTAATGATTCATACAGGTAAACTTAAACCAGGTTGCTTAGATTCAAATCCTGGATCTCCTCCTTATTTGTTTGGCAAGTTACTTAACCTTGCTGTGTCTCGGTGTGCTCAGCTGTAAAATAGGCATAAAATATAACTCATTGAATGGGGTTGTTGTGACAATTAAGCACATAGAACAGTGACTACATAGCTTGTAGTGAAACTGGGTATGCATTAGCTATTACTATTTTTTCATCATGCTAAGCATACACAGTGTCTCCTCTAATAAATAGCACCTCAACCCACTTGTGGTGCCTAGATGAAAAAAGGCAAGAATTATGCAATCCAGCATATTTACTAAATTTCTATACCCATCCTCCTAACACAGTTTAATAACTTGTAAATATTAAACAAAATTTCAATGAAAATTCAATTTACATAGTTAATTTATATGTTAGACTCCTGATTGTTTTATTAGCAAATATTGTCCAAAAAACAATTACAGTTGCTTTGGTAGCCACCTCTGGTTTAGGGATTACCTATGTATGTATGTATTTATAAAAGTACAATAAAGTAAAATCACCCATACTCACATCCATAATCCCCCCATCCAACTTTAAGATCTTGGTAACCCTTTTAAAAGTTTGGTGTGAATTCTTCCTGAATTTTTACCTTTGTTTGTAACAGACATAGTTATAACACACACACACACACACACACACACACACACAACAAACACATAAGTATATAGATACAGATACATATATTACATATGTATCTATTTACAATAGAGGATCATACTGGACATATTAGTTTGCAACTTGCTCTTTTCCTTTAACAATGTCATGGATCTCATTCTGTGTCAGAACATATAGATCCACTTCTTTTTAATAGACTGTCTAGTAATCCATTGTATAAATATACCAAAATCTACTTAGACATTCCCCTTTTGACATACTTAGAACAACTTAGAAACAACTTAGGTTGTTTCCATTTTTTTTTTTGTATTATAAACAGTGCTTCAATAAACATCCTTCTATATAGATCATGGTTTGACTGTTATTTAAATTAGTATGCATCTTATGAACATAGCAACTACAGGCAAGGAGGAAAGCCCACAAGTCAGGAAGGAGATTACACATATGTTGCATGAAATAATACTCTAAAAATAATTAAGACAGTTACCTGAAGTTCAATTAGTTTTTCCTTTAACTCCTTCATCTCCACTCTACCTCCTCAAAGGATAGAATTTTATGACACATATTTTTATTATTGCTAACAATATCTACAATATACAATGACCTAAGAATTACCTCAAGAAGGTTACATGATTTGATCTGTGTTATGCTTGAAATCTACATAGAAATGAACTGTGCTATAATCAGGGATTTTTTCTCAAAATGGATATATTTTATTAATTTTGATTAAAATAAAAGGAAAGCAAGATTTTTGCCCAAAATTACAACACCAAAGAGCATAAAAATAGAAAGTGTAAATCTCTCTAATCCTGGGTTTCTAAAACATGGCGCTATTGGCATAATGAGGGCTTTGCTGTACATTGTAGAATGTTTAGCAGCTCCCTGGTCTCGACCCACTACATGCCAGTAGCACCACCCTCAGTTGTGACAAAAACGCACAGGTCTCCAGTCATTGCCAGACAAACAATTGTTCCTGGTTGAGTACCAATGTCATCCTGCCTCCAAGAGAAAACTCTGTTAACGGTTTGATAAATAACCATCCAGATTTTCAATGCAAATAAAAATTTCTTTTATACAATTGGGAACTATCTATACAGGTGATCTTTAAAACTCTCTCTTTTCACTGGACAATATATCATGGACACCTCTCCATGTCAGCTGTCATAGACTTACTTTACTCTTTTTAGAGGTACATTTAATTTTCACTGTATGAATTCACCATGATCATCTATTAATGGACATTCCAGTTATTTTTTTTAATTTTCAATTGAAAGTAATGCTTCAATAAATACACCTATACTTAATGTCTCTGCACACTTCTATTATTTCCTTAGTAATTATGAGGTCCAAGAGCACACATGTTTTTTAATATCATATTTTTACTATAATTTTCAATTTATTTTTTATATGAGACAAGTGATGTATTGACCTGAGGCATGCCACTAGCCAGTTCTTCTCTAAATAAATAAATAAATAAATCTCTTCTTCCCTTGCACATAGACATGCATTTTCCTGGGACAGGGGGAGGAGTGCTACCTTCCTTTGCCCTATTTTTAGTTGACTTAAAGCTTTGACCAAGACAACAAAACCTTTTCCTTTTGAAGATAAAAACTGTGTGCTAAAGCAAATCATGCATGCCAGGGTGATGATGAAAATAGTTTTGGTTGAGAGAGAATAGTTATTGATGAGCTACAGGGAGAGGAGGACCTTGGTCTTATTTCTCACCTTGTCGAAAGAGACAGCCAAGTTGTGAGGTTAAATTGAAGTTGGTAAATACACAATTATTCAGCTTGTGTCTCGGTAATAAATGTGCCTCTCGGCGGTGAACCCGCCGGTGCTCAGAGCACCACTTTGCTGATTAAGGAGATAAAAAGAGGATATTGTGGAAAGGGTCATTTCAAGAGTAATGAATCCTTATTCTGTCACTGCACTTTGCCGACAGGCAAAAGAAGTTTAACAGGGATGAGGCATCCTGGAATATCGAGGTGGCCACATGGAGCAGAGCAAATCAGAGATGACTATTTCTAGGCCATGAAAAAACAACAGGATCTCCGATGGCTAAGAAATGACTATACTGGTGAATTAAGTACCTCTCAGGGAGAAGCACTATTAAATTAGCCTAATACCTTATTGCATGATCAATAACAATGTATTTATTTTGTACTATAGCCTTGAGTGACTTTTCATTAAGAATTTAAATGACCTTAGAAAGCTACTGAGTTTCAATTTAGAATACTTTCAGGAGATATTAGCCTGGCCGTAGAGCAAAAGATGAGTGAAATAGTGGCTCATTATTTAAGTCAGAAAGAGAATGTCAAGAAACATTTTGCCTTGGCATTGAGGGAGGTAGCTCAAGTTTTGTATCCAACCCAAAGATACTGTTTTGCATTTTTTGATTCCTGGTCTCATAATGACATCGATCAAGAAAGGCAGTATTTGCAGTCCCAATATATTAACCCAGATGACTGTTGAGATAGAGAAGGTTGTGAGGTTGGAAAAGACAGAGATATTATTTGCCAGGCTTCTGTAACATATCCGGTCAGTGCTCTGCCCATGCTCCCTAGGATTTCTTTGCCATCTTCATGCTCATGGAAACTTGGTGGATTTTCACTCCCAACAGCCAGCACCTGCTGCCCTCAAACTGCCAGAAAGTCGTCGTGGGACCTTAAGTGTCCATCCTGGTGGTAGTCCTGAACCAATGACTGACAGGCATAGACCAGTGTTTCTCAACCCCAGCACAATTGACACTTGGGGCCAGATAATTATTTATGGTGGGGGTGGAGGGGTCTGTCCTGTGCATTGGAGGATGCTTAGCATTCCTGACCTCTGCCCACTGGGTACCAGTATCACACTTCTCCCAGCGTGGCAATCAAATATATCTCCAGACATTGTCAAACGTTCCCTGGGGGATGAATCATCTCAGGTTGAGAACCACAGGTTTAGAAGTATGAACATCAAAGCTCTCTTGCCCCTAATCAGACCACTCTGAGATGGGACCATACTGGCCTCGAGGCTCTTGAGGGATTAGCTCTCCCACGGTCTTGCTCAACCACCCTCCCTTCGTGCTCCCACCTCCCAGTCCCTGTATTAGTTTTCCCCAGGAACACTTCCCAGTATTCTCACAGTATCAGTATCTGTGTTTGAGGAAAACAACCTAAGATGGACTCAGTTGAGATGCTAACTAGATGGTCAAAGAGTTAGATGACACTATTTTGAGTATCTGTGTTGCCCTCTTACTGTTCTCTACCTTCTACCTTTACTGGAAGTGCCAATTCCTACTTGGTCTACTCAAAACAAAAAAGGAGTAGAAAAAAATACTGTTATTTCCAATGCATTTTTATGTGTATATATTGACATTCTAATACTCTCTCTCTCTCTCCCCCTACAGGCACATTCTCTTTAGCCTAAGCAAGCACCCTTGTGTTTTCCTCACTTCTCCTTGAAAGTAGCAAGGTGACTTTTCTCTGGCCTTGTGGTCTCCCACTTAACACTTCCAAATCTTTTTCTCTGCAGTCATTCACTAGCCTAATCTTCACCCCACCTTCCTTGGAGTGCTAGAGTTACTCCATTCTTTTCCTCCTATTTTATCTACTTTTAATAATAATACTTTGATATTCATGGACTCTCATTGGTATCAGGTTTTTAAATCTTCACTTGTTATTATTTTTCATTTACTTTTTCCCACCAGGTCTCAATAAGGATATGGGAATGAAAACGGAGAACATCCAGGAAAGTTTGGATAAGCCCAAGCAGTTTGAGATATGAAATCTACTCACACATATTCTAGGAGGAGAAAATAAATCAGGAGCTAAGCCAGTACTCTGTCAACGTGCGGCTGTTCTAAAACAGAAAGCAGCGTTGTGAGCACACTTCGCCCCTGGATGCAGCTTTTCTCTAAATCCCTGTTTACTACTCAAGACTTTAGAATGATATCTTGAACACCACTCATCTGGTGCCTTTTATTTTACAAGTGGCCTTGACACACATCTCAAAATGAAGATAAAAATAAAAATGATTCCTTTCTGATGACCTTGCTAAGCCATACGAATAAAATCAATAAAAATGCAATTAATTTGGATTCATTTGGACTGAAGAATCAAGAGACAAAATAAGGAAGCATATCTGCCAGAGTATGTGATGTAGCTTTTGGCCAGAAATTCTGCTTCTAAAAGCATCCACCTCAGATATAGCGGCAGTAATAAACTCCCTGTGTCTTACACACCCATAAATCCTTGCACCGACCAAGATTTCAATGGTGTCTTCCCTTAACCCACACATAAAGCATTCCAGACACTAATTTAAAATATTAATTAAATCTCAGAAAATTGCATTGGTATCTCAGATACAGTTCTATAACCTGTATAACTGGGTTTTTTTAAACTGGATTATCCACTTCAAAGAAACTCCTCTTAATGTGGCCTTTCTCAAAGAAAATGTAATAAATTCCCCCTTTCCAAAATAATGAGGATGCATTAGGAGGAGTGAACTTAGACTAGAACAGCCATCACAACTGTATGGGATCAAATATAAATGGGGATTTGTAAAGTATTTTTTGCAGGTAGATGAAATAGATGAGCACTGATTTTTAACAACAAATGTATTTTATATTGTAAAACTATCAAATGTGTATTAAAAGGGCTACAATGCAAATTCAGTATGCTTCATTAGAAGACACTGCCAACTGGAAGCTGACTTTAAAGGGCGTTGTGTGACAGTAAGAAAAGAGCATTGAAAGAGTCAATGGATGGAGCAGTGGATAGAGATGAAAGAGAAGGAAAGATATGGAGCCCAAGAAAGAAGAACCTAAAAAGGGAGAGGGCAATAGAGGCACCAAGATGCCACACCAGGAGTATAGGAGACGGGACAAACTCAAAAGAGTATACTAAGTTGAAGAAAAAGGGCAAGAGAAGAACATATCCCCTCTGCTTTTGTGGAGAAAGCAGAACCCATGTTGAAGGCATGAGAGGGGAACTAAGCTAGGAAGGCAAGCATGGAGAAGGGCAGAGGTGAGAGAACATGGGCTGCACTTGGAAGCATCATTTAGCTTTTGAGCCATCCCCAGAGAACTTTATAGCATTTGCTTTCTTAATTCCTGAGGGGAACGGATCTCTCTAAGCAGGCTGAAACCAGTGGTCACAGGATGGGCACAGTACCCCCAAGAGAAACCAGAGACTGAGGAAGAGCCTTGGACGTAAATATTTATTAGAAATATAATCTGTGTTTATTCCTGGGGTGGAAGTTAAGCAGAACCCTACAGGTACCACAATAACTCCAGCAAGAATCTACTGTGATGCACAAACACTGAACAATTAAAGACATCATTCACTGAGTCTATAAAAATATATTGAGCTCCTTCTGTGTACCAGTCTCTGGGCTGGGAGCTGAGGCCACAGAGGGGGGTGGGACAGGGCCGTAGTCCTAGAGACTCTGAGCTCATGATTCCTGAGTTATAGATGGCAGTGTGAGTTCTTGCATAGAGCAGCTTATTTCACAGCAGGAGATATAAATGAAATAGGTTACTTCATATGCATTATTAGAAATTAAAATGGATCAGGCTTAAAACAAATCTCAAAAATACCCAGGTCCTCAAATTTGTGGCAGTCTAAATAGAGTGTAAATTCATATTTTATGAATTATACGTCTCAAGATTTCATGTTTTCCTGTAAGTACTAATATTAAGTATTTATATTTTGGAAAGGACCGTGCATTTTTATTCCAAACTATATCTGAATTCAGTTTATTTCTGGTGGTGAAATCAAGCCACATTTCCCTTATGAAGGGTAACTACACCACATGAGTTCATGAATAAGGCAGAAGGAAAATTCACATAAACTAAACAAAATTTCAAAAAGCTGTGGTGAGCAGATTTCATCATTTAATGTATGGAATAGCTCTGGATTTGGATTATTTTGTGAGGAGAAAAATTAATGGTTTTATCCTTTATGTATCATCATGCTTTTTACAGTGCAGTTATCTCCCCAACAGTGACTATTAACACCACATTGTGTAGTTCCATATTTATTCTTCCTCATTTACTTCCATATCACATTCCTTCAGTTTACAAATAGCAAAATTATTTTCTGAAAGTCTTTGCACTGTCAGCTCCAGCTGGGATCTGAAAAAACACACAATATACTTCCTGTCTCTCATATTATCTGCAGCTAGAGAGCTGAGAACATCCATTTGCATTCTTTGCTGAGGATGCTTAAAGAGAGCTTTTTCTTCCACAGAGTTCCTGGCTCCAAGCTGCTGATGTACCCAAAGTCATATTTTATCAGGAAGATCAAGATATAGAGAGAAGTGCCCTCTTTTCTTCTCTCTTTTATTCAATGTGTATTTATTGAATACAGTATCAGGCGCTGTCCTGGGTGCTGGAGATACAACAATGAATGAAACACAAGCCCTAATGTCCCAGTGAGAAAGAAAGGAGATAAACAGACCATTAATGATAGGAATAGAGAAGTATCCACTTTCATAGGGATGTGAGGGAAAGACACCCAGCTTTGGCGTCAGGGTGGGCTTCACATTAAAAATGATGTCTAAGCTGACACTTGAAGGACAAGAAAAAATTATTCAGGCATCTGGTGAAAGTTAGTGAAGGAAAATGGATGGAGAGAGAATGAAACAGGAAATGAATAAAATATATAGGAATCAGAGGTCAGAACTCAAAAGTTCTTGTAATACATGTTAACAACTTCTGACCTTGATTGAAGGTAATGGTGGGGATGTATTTGATAGGTTAAAAAAAATCATATAAACAATTTTTCTATTTAATTATTTGGTGGCCAATAACAGGGATTTTAAAGCAACTTTTTTTCCCTAAGCTGTACATTGGTCACTACTTCTGTGATCCATTCTCTTTTTCCAGTTTTTCTTTACCCTGTTCTTCCTGTAGCAGATATAGAACATAATGCTACAATGATAGATGAATGAACAAACAAGGAATACTTAATAAATGCTTTCTGGTAGTGTTAATAAGAAACATAAAATATTTTAATGCTTCTTTCATGATACCAATATAAAATTTCATTTCAAAAATTGTTGCATCTGTGTACATATATAAAATGAGGGAAGAATAGAGACATGGGAATATTTGAGAAGAGTGAATAATAATTCAAGAAGGCTAAATCCCAAGAATGTATTGAAACTTGCAAAATATGCCAAAGGAAACAAAGGGGTTGTTTTAGTTTTGGAAGGCATAGATATGATACTTGGGATCAATGTAATAATATTGACAGATGACAAGGAGAAAGCAGAGCTACTCAATATTTATTTTGCTTTTATCTTCTAAGTCAAGGCGAAGGATTGATTGGAAAGGATAGAGCAAATATTGGGATGAGAGAATTGAAGACCAAGACAAATGGGAAGAACAACAGAAAGCCTTGTTCTAAATGTGTTTGAGTCTCTGCCAGCCATTGTTAGAGGTCTCTGAGGGGTTGTGTGGAAAACAGGAATAGTGCTGGATGACAGGGCAAGTGTGATATCTCAACTTACAACAAGGAAAGAGCAGTGGATGCCCCCAGGAGTTAGTAACTCTGCCTGTGTATCTCTGTCCATCCCCCGCCCCCACCTAATCCACCTATGGAAGCATGAACTCCAAGCTGAATTGCAAGCATATAAATTTCTTTAAAATCTTAACAGGTAATTCTGATGCAAAGCCAGAGTGGAAACCCTGCTATAAATCTATGGCTTAATATCAACTCGAGCCAAATTTTTTAACATCTTATTCTGCTTATTTGAAGCACCAGTTTGTGAGCACATGAAGAGTGAATGGGTGACTGTTAAAATTCAAGATGGGCTTAAGAAGAGCAAATCACTCCTGATGAATTTCATTTTCATTTTAACTGAGAGAAGTTTGTACATTAGCATCTTCCAGAACCTGTTCCATGGTACACTAGTTCTACTAGATATTAATAGCTATTAACAAGAACAAAAAAAGATTCCATGGTAAATAAATCTGGGAGGTTCTGACTTTAGCAAAGTTAAACTGATTTATTTATTAGGTTTTACTGTAGTCTTTACTAAGATAAGTGTATTGGACCTCCAGAGGGATTTAATCAGGAGACTCCCAAACACTTATGATCCTTTACCCCTTCTTTTCCTGCCTATCTCCTGGAATCAGTGTTTCTTAAAATACCTACTACCCAAAAATTATTTTTGGTTAAACCAGTGGATTTGAAAGAGCCCTTCATTCTATCTTTGGAAGAAATATGGAGGAATATTGGCTATTAATTTTCTTTTTTTTTTTTTAATATTTTATTTATTTATTTATTTATTTATGGCTGTGTTGGGTCTTTGTTTCTGTGTGAGGGCTTTCTCCAGTTGCGGCAAGTGGGGGACATTCTTCATCGCAGTGCACGGGCCTCTCTCTATCGCGGCCTCTCTTGTTGCGGAGCACAGGCTCCAGACGCACAGGCTCAGTAATTGTGGCTCACGGGCCCAGTCGCTCCGCGGCATGTGGGATCTTCCCAGACCAGGGCTCGAACCCGTGTCCCCTGCATTGGCAGGCAGATTCTCAACCACTGTGCCACCAGGGAAGCCCTTGGCTATTAATTTTACACATAGTTTATACCTGGTAAAATGACAGTACATTAAAAGTGTTGATTAGTTGACTAAAGGAAGAACTCTGCTATTCATTTACTCAAAAGTATTTATTAAATATCTAATATTTACCAGGCACTGTACTAGATGTCAGAAATGCAATGGGAAGCAAAACAAACATGAATCTTGATGCCATCATATTTAATATTTTCATCAATAATTTGTATGAGGTTATATATATTAGCTGAAGAGTACAGAGAATATGCTGGATGTTGAATGATAGGGTTAAGATTCAAAATCACTACTTGGCTAAGATAATGGGCAGGATATAATAAGATGAAATCTAATAGTGAAAAACAGTTGTACAAATCTCAGCACATACAAAGAGGAGTCAGAAGTTTGACAACAAGCTCAATATGAGTTTTAAAATGTTAACAAAGCATCAGGAAGAATTTTTAGAAAGATTGTGGTCATGAAAAGAAGTTTCTAGTTCTGTTGACTATTTACAACCAGAATCAGACCAGAAGTGATGTGTTTAACATTGCCACCATTAAAAGGAGTCATCATTAACCCAGAATCTACCTAGAGAAGAGCAACCCGGGTGACTGGAATCTCAAAACCAGTAAACACGGAGAAGGGTTGCAAGAATGAAGAATATTACATTTAAGGGGAAAAAAATGGGTGTTGAGCAAACATAATAACTATATTTAAATAAATAATGGCAGGAATTGATCCATTTGCCATTAGATATTTCTAATAGCAATGAGTAGAGTTAATAAGGAGTCTTTGGGCTCAACACAGGAAGAAGTTTGAAACAATTTACCCACCCAAAAATTTAGTAAACTACCTCTTCACTAAAGTTGTTTAAGCAGAGGCTGAATTACCACTTTCCAAGAATGTTACAAAATGTTAGATTATATTTTATCAGGTAGAATTCAAATTATGAAATGATTTCCTAAAGTTCCTTTCAGCAATATAATTTTTAGTTCTATCAATGTTAGTAAGGATTCTTTCACCTGTAATCTGAACACCACACTTTCCTACCTCATTCATCGATTTGCAAGCCCTTATTGAACCGCTTAAATATACCAGGTACCATGATAAGCACTGGACATCATAAAAGAATAAAACATGGCTCTTGATTTTTTATTTTATAAGAGAATCATATTAAAAGTGATGGGAGTTCAGAAGAAGGAGGGTTTTTTAATCAATCATTTCGTTGAAATCTTGATTAATGTAAAAAGGTTAGAAAGGTTTCTTAGAGAAGGTATTTGCACTGGACCTTGAATTAATCAATGTTACATGCTTTCTAAAACTTGACATAAAGCTGTTTTTAACACCAGTTAGGACTCAATGCCCCATAAGCTTTGGCACTTCAGTTCCTACTATTTTTTTCTCTCTCTAATATCTTCCAGTTCTCTCTCTCCCTGAACTCTTTCTTTGCATGTTTACCTATTTGCCTTAGACACATCTATTAGATTTGCTTTTTTCCCTTCCTCTCTCTTCCTATCACTAGCTTCACTAAATATTATGCCTGGATTTTTGCAACAGGCTTCTTGCTGGTTTTCCCCATCCGCAGGATGGCACATCCCTCTGCAATCCAGCTCCTAACCCAAGTCACTCCTAATCCATTCCCCAAGCTCCTGACCATCATAAATATGCCAAATTCATCCTCCTAAAGTTCTTCCACATGCTATCAAGTTATCTATATGAATCTCTCTTTTATTAAATTGAACAAATATCCCGCCTTGGGTTTCAGGTTTGATTGTGACCTGGTCACTTGTATTTCCCACTCTCCCTCAATACTCATCTTCCAAGCCAGCTTTCCACTGTCCCTTTCATGCACATTATTCATTCCAATTTATAGAATTTTACTCATATTCCCTCTCAATGGAATGTCATTCCCCCTCCAACTCACTCCCATTCTGCCTCACAATATTCTAGCCACATTTTAAAGCCTAGTTTAGATACTATCTCCTTCCCTAGACTCCAGTGACACTGAACTGAGCAATACACAGTTCACTATTTAAATATCACCTAATAGTTTTATCTTCCCTGAGTTACAAACTCCTTGAGAACAAGGATATTTTCTGTATTCCCAGAAAAGTACTATGCCTATAATAAGCATAAATAAATAATTCTTGACTGATCAATTTCATTTGGGGAACAACAAAAAAATGAGAAAATTCTCTATTAAATCTAACACTTGACTAAGGAGTGGACTAGTGGGACAACTGCCCAGGGTAACAATCTGTAAGATAATCTATTAGATTATTACTAGAGCATAAAAGACATCTGTGAAGATACAAAGGGAAAAAAAGAGGCAGTGAACTTCCCAGAACTCTTATCAAGGAGAATATTTTATGTAATTGAAAAGAATGCTGATGATGAAACCATCCAAAGGTCATGCTTGTTCTTGGAACACCAGAGGAGATACACTTCCTTCCAAAACCATGAACCCCCGGGAATATAAAGGCTGTGACAGCTGGGGAAGCCACCAACAGCCTCGTCAGTCCTTACTCATGTGCTGAGTTCTCATCTTCTCCTCTAAATAAGTGTTGAAAATGATTTTACAACTATCAGTTCACAGGAACATAAAAGTTTTAGCCATCCCTGGGTATCCATATGTCATCATCCTTCCTTAGTCAACTCCAAACAGAGCATAAAGTGAGGTTATTTCTTGCCCACCCTCAAACTATCCCCATCTGCAACTTAGGCAATGTTACTATACATGAAATTATTTGAAAAGGATCCCCAACTCTTCCTGGAAAGAACATACTATAGACAGGGCACAGAAGTTGGTGGCAGAGAGCTAATTGAAGACATGGGTTTAAATCTTGTTTATTAACTCTGACCTTGGGCACCCTAATTTTCTCATCTGCTAAATGGGTGTTTGTTAGACCCAGAATGTATGTGAAAGTCCTTTGTAAACACGAAGCACAAACAAATGGAGAGATATACCATGTTCTTGGATTGGAAGAATCAATACTGTGAAAATGACTATACTACCCAAAGCAATCTACATATTCAGTGCAATCCCTATCAAATTACCAATGACACTTTTCATAGAATTAGAACAAAAAATTTTTAAATTTGTATGGAAACACAAAAGACCCCGAATGGCAAAAGCAATCTTGAGAAATAAAAACGGAGCTGGAGGAATCAGACTCCCTGACTTCAGACTATACTACAAAGCTACAGTAATCAAGACAGTATGGTACTGGCACAAAAACAGAAATATAGATCAATGGAAAAGGATAGAAAGCCCAGAGAAAAACCAATGCACCTATGGTCACCTAATCTATGACAAAGGAGGCAAGAACATACAATGGAAAAAAGACAGTCTCTTCAGTAAGTGGTGCTACATGTCAAAGAATGAAATTAGAACACTCCTTAACAGATGTAAAAGACAGCTACATGTAAAAGAATGAAATTAGAACACAGCCTAACACCATATACAAAAATAAACTCAAAATGGATTAAAGACTAAATGTAAGGCCAGACACTATAAAACTGTTAGAGGAAAAAATAGGCAGAAAACTCTTTGACATGAATTGCAGCAAGTTCTTTTTTGACCCACCTCCTAGAGTAATGAAAATAAAAACAAAAATAAACAAATGGGACCTAATGAAACGTAAAAGCTTTTGCACAGCAAGGAAAACATAAACAACATGAAAATACAACCCTCAGAATGGGAGAAAATATTTGCCAACAAATCAACGGACAAAGGATTAACATCCAAAATATATAAGCAGGGCACGCAGCTCAACATTAAAGAAACAAACAACCCAATCAAAAAATGGGCAGAAGACATAAATAGACATTTCTCCAAAGAAGACATACAGATGGCCAAGAAGCACATGAAAAGCTGCTGAACATCATTAATTATTAGAGAAATGCAAATCAAAACTACAATGAGGTATCACCTCACACCAGTTAGAATGGGCATCATCAAAAAATCTACAAACAAGAAATTCTGGAGAGGGTGTGGAGAAAAGGGAACCCTCTTGCACTGTTGGTGGGAATGTAAATTGATACAGCCACTATGGAGAACAGTATGGAGGTTCCTTTAAAAACTAAAAAAATAGAATTAACATATGACCCAGCAATCCCACTACTGGGCATATATCCAGAGAAAACCATAATTCAAAAAGACACATGCACCCCAATGTTCCTTGCAGCACTATTTACAATAGTCAGGTCATGGAAGCAACGTAAATGCCCATCGACAGATGAATGGATAAAGAAGATGCGGTACATATATACAATGGAATATTACTCAGCCATAAAAAGGAATGAAATTGGGTCATTTGTAAAGACGTGGATGGATCTAGAAACTGTCATACAGAGTGAAGTAAGTCAGAAAGAGAAAAACAAGTATCGTATATAAACGCATATATGTGGAATCTAGAAAAATAGTACTGATGAACCTGTTTGCAAGGCAGAAATAGAGACACAGATGTGGAGAATAAATGTATGGACACCAAGGGGGGAAAGTGGCGGGGGTGGTGGTGGTGGGATGAATTGGGAGATTGGGATTGACATGTATACACTAATATGTATAAAATAGATGACTAATAAGAATGTGCTGTATAAAAATTAAATAAAATAAAATTCAAAAAAAAGAATATCTATTTAAAAAAAAAACTACTATGTGTCATAACCTCACACAGGTCAGAATGGCCATCATCAAAAAAATCTACAAACAATAAATGCTCGAGAGGGTGTGGAGAAAAGGGAACCCTCTTGCACTGTTGGTGGGAATGTAAATTGATATAGCTACTATGGAGGTTCCTTTAAAAACTAAAAAAAGAACTACCATATGACCCAGTAATCCCACTACGGGGCATATACCCAGAGAAACCATAATTTAAAAAGATACATGCACCCCAATGTTCACTGCAGCAGTATTTACAATAGCCAGGTCGCTGAAGCAACCTAAATGTCCATCAACAGAAGAATGGATAAAGAAGATGTGGTACATATATACAATGGAATATTACTCAACCATGAAAGGGAATGAAAGTGTGCCATTTGCAGAGACATGGATGGACCTAGAGACTGTCATACAGAGTGAAGTAAGTCAGAAAGAGAAAATCAAATACTATATAATATTGCTTATATGCGGAATCCTGAAAAATGATACAGATGAACTTATTTGCAAAGCAGAAATAGAGACACAGACATGAAGAACAGACATATAGATACTGGGGGGGAAGCAGGGTGGGATGAATTTGGAGAATGGGATTGACATATATACACTACTTTGTATAAAATAGATAACTAATGAGAACATACTGTATAGCACAGGGAACTCTACTCAGTTCTCTGTGGTGACCGAGGTGAGAATGAAATCTAAAAAAGAGGGGTTATAGGTATATGTATAACTGATTCACTTTGCTGTACAGCAGAAACTAACACAACATTGTAAAGCAACTATACTCCAATAAAATATAATAAAAAATTAAAAATTAAAAAAAATAAACTCCAAAGAAATATACATGTTAGTCTGTTCATAGGTGAAATAAATGGGCTGGGCACTCTCTTGGGTGGTTCTTTAGCTCTAGCTCTAAAAATTTCTTATTGAAGTAATCACTTTTGCTCCATAGAAACAACTCTGGTTTATGATTGAATAATATCTGTCTAATCCAGTATATTTTATGTAATAATCACATTAGGTTGTTATAACCATTGTCTCTTTTCAATCGTAATACCTCTAACCAAGAAATAATGGTGGTGTGTTGACCAGCAGATAGCACTTCTTCATTATGAGTAACATCAGAGAGTATATCTTTCTCACATTTTTGCTTCATTCAACAATTTTTGGTGAGCGACCTTATTCTTTTAATGTTAGGCAGAATTAATTAAAGATACCATTTTTTAATGCTGCAACATGTTTTGCTTTAAAAAATAATGTATCACTTACCAGTTCATTTTTCATGAATATAATTATTCCTTTTTTTTTTGCAGTTGTCATTGTTCTATATTCTTTCTTTATGAGCCACTATTTTTTTTAATATAAATTTTCACCTACTGTGTAAAATGTGAACAGCTGTTGAGCTTGTAGTCCAGGAAGGGCTGTTCACATTCTCTAGCCAAATTCCAAGTGTCATGACTGGAAAGACCTATTACTTTTGAGCTCACCATAGTGAAAAGGCACACTAAGCCAAGAAAGAAGTTTTTACATCTTGCAGATGTAATATTTCTAGGTAAGCCAGGGTCTCATGGCTGGTTGAAATTGTGTAACAGCAAACAGTTTCAGTTCCATGGCCCTTAAAATAGCCTGTCAACACATGCTTCTGTGTGCTTTTCTATTTCCTTCTAGAGGTTTTTCAGCAGAAGGGTTAAGGTTATGGTCATTGAAGTCAACCAGAAGTGAATTCAAATCCTGCCTCCACCTATTTACTTGCTGTGTGAACATGTTAATTAAACTATTTAGTCTTCAGTTTTCCCAACTATAAAATTAGCCCATAGAAGCCATTTGTACCAAAAGCATATCATGAGGCCTGGCACATAGTAAGTGATCAATAAATGTCAGCTGGTAGTGTTATTATTTTTAGCTCAGTATATACCTTCCCTGATGTCCAGTTTTCTTTCTACAAATGCCATGTTTCCACAGGGCTCGATATGGACCATGTTGTTTAAAGCCTGTGACAAACGTTTCCATTGGCACCATGTTCCAATCTATCTCTGAGCATTTCTTCTGGAAATCTAGTGCTGGGCCTTATTATCTGGAGCATAGGTCATGGTACTTGGGAGGTTTAAAAAAAGAACAACACTCAAAAGAAATTGGGGGAAATTCTACTGGACCTTTAGCCTAAGCACAGAGGTCAATAGAAGTCAGATTCTTTAAGCCTACCTAGACCTTATTTTTCTCCTTGTCTCTCAGGAGTGTGATTTTACATCTCTTAACAGTCTTCATCCCTTTGTCCATATTGCAAAATGTGCTTGTATCTATCTGGATATTCTTCCAGAATTTCCGAAACAAACTAGGAGATGTTATGAACACCAGACCAACCTAAAATCACTCTCCAAAATGGAGGCTATGGTTGAATCTGCAGGCTTCCTTTACTTGTTTTTCCTAATAATACTGTTGATTATGGGGTGTGGGTTGTTATGGCAATGGAGAGAGAGGCTGAAAGGCTGCATTGTGGAGAAAGCATGCTCCACGTAAACATAATCAAAATTTCCTCTTTAGAGCTGAATTTGAGAAGTGGATTGCCTGCTTCCATGGTGCCAGTGATCTTAAGAGGTCAGTAGAGAATCCTCATATCATATCAGCCAGTCTTGTCTTGGTCTTCTCTAGATTACCTTCTTACCCTAAGGAGGCCATGGGAAAGAAGGGAGGGAGGAAGGGAGGGTAAATGGCCAATTTTTCAGGAGAGGGGTAGAAGCTGAGGCAGTAAGCATGTGAAGATTAGGTACGTTTTAGTGTAAGAATATAACTGGGGTTCAAAGACGAGGGACCAACACGTGGCATTAGGCTCCTTCATTTTAGCCCCCATTTGGTACCTAACAAGTCCATAAGTGTGTCATTTATTATTAAAGTTTTTATATATTTTTTAAGTCACTGATTTATTAAAAGAGAGAAAGTGATTATTTCACAATAATCTATGAATTGCCTTACTTCGCAAAGGGATATTTAAATGTTTATTGAAAATCCTACTGATTTATCTTAGACTTTTAGTATGATAATTTTACATTTAACTTAAAAGTAGATGTTATATTTTTTAACTGTCACACAGCAAAGTGTCCATTGAACTAAATTACAGGCAAAGAGCAGTGAAGGTACTCCCTTCTGAGTGTTTTTCATATCATATCACAAACAAATGGCCACAGCAATCCTACAAGACAGGTACTCTTGGGCCCATTTTACACATGTAATCGAGGCTTAAAGACATCTAGTCATTTGTCTTAGATAATATAACTAATTAAGTGGCAAAGTCAGCGTTTAAAGCCATGTGAACCCTGGAACTCCTGCACCGGAATCAGTTGGGGTACTTGTTAAAATGCAGATTACTGAACTCCATCCACTCTGGATTCACAGAAGAAGAATCTCTGAAGATGAAGCTCAGGAGTCTGTATTTCTCACAAGCACCCCAGGTTATTTGGATATACTTTAAAGTTTGAGAACCCCTAGTTTGGCTGAAGAGTTATAAAATATTGCCATGTTTGGAGGATGGTGGAAATGGATACAACCACTCCTGGACTTGAGGAAGCCAAGGAATGTTGAGGCAAAATGTTCATTTGTCTTCAGCACAGAAGCTGAATAGTAAAGGATTCGGAGTCATTTGAGTCTTATGATTAGAGATCATATACAACCAACCAAGTCCAGCAGAATGTTGCTGTTTCCTCAACTGTAAAATGAAAGAATTGCTTTAGATGATCTCTAAGTTTCTTCCCACTAACAGTCTATGATTTCATGGTTCTTGGCTTCTCATCATGATTTCCAACTCCAAGTTTTCTAACTACCCAGGGGAAAGGTGAACTCCACATCAATGATCTTTATATATTATATTCAATCTTCTCAGCTGACTCCCCTAAATGGTTCCCTAGGAACAGAAGGCCCTCTCTTGCCTCCTTCATATTTACCAAATAGAGAAAGAAAAGTAAAATGAGAGAACAAAGATTAAAGAGGAAAAAACTGCCTAGCAAACAGAGATTTTACCATCTGCTATATTTCACTTTTGTGCATTTATATTTCTGCCTCAGAGCTCAGAAGTCTTTGGGGAATGTGTATATTTTGGACAAATTTTATAATAAAGACTGTAAATAAATCCTAAATGCTGCTAGACCTGGAAGTAGATCATTAAACTTTTATGGAATTGACATAAGCTTGGGATCTGACAAATCTCTTTTTAAATGCTAAATATAGCAGCTTCCAAGCAAAGCACAAAGCTGATAGTATGCATTTAATCTCTATTAAGGCCTCACAAACAATACATGTTTTAATAATATTTACATTCATTGTCACTTCTTTTTTTGCAAACAACTTAGAATCTGGGCCGTAAGATTTCAAATTTTGATATAATGTGTAAATACAAGGAATATACAAATAAACTAGGAGGATTCTCTGAATAAGGCTGATGTAATAACTAAACTGAATTCCCAAGAGACATCTAGTGTTTTATCCATGCAAACAGCAACTTAACTCCACGGCCAGACTGATACCCATGACACCCCTACCTTCTCTCCCCTGGGCAAATTTCCATTCTCTTCCTGAGAGATCATCTCTTCCAATAAGTGTGCTATTCTTTCTTTGTGTCTGGCCCTCAGTGACATCTCATCTTGTGAAAAATGACTTACAGGTTTTTCATCTTTTGAAACCATTATCACTGACCAGCATCTCTTGTAGCGAGAAGATGGATTGGATTATGAATCCCAAACCCTCTGCAAAACCTGTTACAAAGGGAGCACACTTCACGCTCCTCTTCCCTCTCCCTGCCGACTGTTAGTCTTCTGGGTGGTAAGACAAAGGCTTTGTAACGTGGGTAGCAGATCACAATCAACCTTGGTGCAACACCAAGCCACACTTCCAAGTTCTGTCCCAACCACTCTCCTTGGGAACGTTCCAGATATGCTTCTTGCTCTACCACACCTCTTTACTTTGGGGCTGTGTCTACCGAGATCAAGATCTGTTGGGATGATTTGGGCGGTCTTGTCCATGAGCACAAAGGTCCAGAGTCAGAAGTGAAGCAGTTAAAGCAGCCCAGGCATGTTTACTAAGCCATTTGAAGTTGATAGCCCGCACGGCCTGGCTTTTTTCTCTATCTTCGTAAACCGCAGTGAATTGATGGAATGACCCGGACTTGATCTTCAGGGCAATACGTCTGATGGCACCGCTGGATTGATAAATTGATTCAAAACTATTACCATGGTGAAAAAGCAATAAGGTCATAAAAATTGCATCAGCTGGCTAAGTAAATCCTGGCATTTCATGACAAGCAATGCAGAAGAATCGCAAGAGGATCTGGGCATGAGGCTGAATGAGTGAGGGAGAAATGACTTTGAAGAGCTCATCATCTCCGATCTATTCTTCCTGCCAGCGATTCATGCCTTCGCATAGTGCCACTTCATTATGGGGAAATAACTGTACACTTCTAGCATATTCCTGGCCTCCCTGGCGGCCCCTGGAGGACCCTTAGCTGGTTAATACCTCATCACGGGCTTCATTGAACACTTTAATCTGCACTTGTGTGATCAATAGAATCCTGGTGTAAATTAAAAGGACAATTTCATGTAATCAAGCCTGTTAATGCTCATTTTGAAAACCATTATTTGTGGAAGGCATTTAGAAGAAAATTACAAAGTGACAGGCTGATGCACTCTGAGATGATTTGAAAGCAGGCCTTTTTTGTGCGACTGTATACCTGCTTTGGGAGCAGGATGGGAGTGAGCATTAGTGAATGCATGGGAGAAGGGAGGGGAACCTGAGCTGGTGAACGAGCAGTGAGGAGCAGCCCAGCAGGAATATATGTGTATGCCCTGCCTGCTTGCTTGCCTTCATGCAGGGAAGAAGAAAATGAAATTTTCCAGTGTTCTATTTCTGTGGCAAATTCAATTACTGTGGGGACTTGTTCAAAGCGGTGTAACTTCCAAGAGGCAGAAATTGAAAACCTGGCAGCTAATGAAATGGCAAATGACTAGGAAGTTCAGACAGGGGCCGTCAGTCAGATCAGACACCTGCAGAAAAACAGCAGTTACCCCCAGTGTTCCCTGAAACCACTCTCTCAACTGTCCCCTGTTTTGGAGAGAAGAGACCTCCTTCCCTCAACCTTTCTCTCAAGCTGGAATGATATGTTAACAGTGGCAAGTTTCCATGGGCCTATCTACCAGCAACAGAGTGGTGGTGCATGAAGTGTGGAATGCAAAATATAATCGACATTATTTTTTTTGGATTCTGGGATGTGTGTTGCATATGACTATGCACTGTTTAGACAATTTGCCCACAAAACATGTCTTAAAAATCTTTGGTAGCTGAGATATATGCATCCATAGATGTAGTATACAGGAGTATATGGCTTTAAAAGATTTTTGAGAATGCTGAGACGGAGCCCCCATTCCCAGAGATTCTGTCTAACTGGTCTAAACTGGAACTCAGACTTTATATTTTTAAAAACTCCCCAGGTGATTCTAATGCTCAAAGTTGATGAGAAGTACTGGTATATATGACATCTTGCTGGCATGAATGTACTAAGTTTTGCTACGGTTACCAGTAATCATGCATTTAACGGCTTCTTAACATGATGGAATCCTGTATGCCAGTAATGTGACCCAGATAGCATTACATCCCAGCAATACCAAGGATATGAAATTATGAGACCCAAGCAAAAGTGGCTTGTAGGCATGACAAACTGAAATCTAATTGAAAGCACTTACCCAGAGCTGGCCATTGCTGTGGCATCACTCACCCAGGCTCAAGAGTATGAAAATTCAACATTCTGTTCTATTTCTTTCTTGATGCTCATCACAACACTCCAAAAAGGAAAATCATTTCCATTTGTCATGTGACAAACATTTCCAGTCAACTCTTATTAAGCTGATATTGGTATATTCAAAATAAGATGCACTTTGGATGGCCATTCTCCAAGCAACTGAATTTCCTATAGCTCTTTCATAACATTGTCAGATAATCTGAGCACAGTTTATTCAAAATCTGATTGCTTTTATTTGATTTTATCAGTTCTTGCATGGCAAATAAGCATTTTAATGTATTTACCCACAAATAATATTTTTCTCTTCTCTCTCCTAAAATGACAAAATGCCACCTTCTCCTCTCCTTCTTGTTGGGGCACAATGGGGCTGACTTGCTTTTTTGATTCTTTTGTAGAATCCTGTCCCTCTCTCATACTCCATCGAGCACATTTACATAATGCTTAATTCCATCTCTTAGTCTTGGTCATATTTAATATTTTCTTGCAAGAGCTAATCACATCCATGTGAATTTGGTTACTCTATGACTTTTGTTCAACCATTATTTGGGGTCTTTATATTATTTCCAAAAGCACCCAATATTTTTAATGACTTCTAAGAACATGAATCATTGAATGTGAGGTGTTTTCCTTTCGACTTTTTAGAAGTTATATTCTGAAACTCTAATTTTATAAAATGCTCAATAAGATTCCACTATTTAAGGAAAGAGTATCTTCAAATGCTTTGTTCGTCCTAGAAACATCAATAGACCATTTATTATGGCAGAGTTACTAGTCTATTCCTGTCTTGTATTCCTTTTACTTCTAATGCTTTGAGTTGATAAAACTGCTAAAGTAACAAATCAGGATATTTGTAGTTATGTTCTGAGATCTACCTCACTTTCAAAATATCAAAATTTGCAAAAGGTTTCAAACTGGATAATAAAGGGAAAAGATTAAATTCCATCAATGATATAGATAAGTCAGCTGTTATACATATATGTTTTTAAGGTGTTCTTGTTTTGTTCAGTTGATGTGTAAGATGTTTGGACTTCAGGGAAAAAGAAAGTTTGGTCCTTTAGAAATCACTAGTCATGAATAAAGATTTTTTTAAAAACTCCTAGAACATGACACACTAGCTAACTAATACCTCCTTTAAAAATTAAATTAAATAAGCATTGATTGGGAGAGAGAAATTGAGATGACTAAGGATCCAGAACCATAGTTTCTCCAAGGGGTTTTAACAGAACTGGAATGACCAGCCCTGAGGACCCAGACACATGCATATCTCATGAGCTTTCTTTTTTTAAAACTAGCCACAAGGAAAAGAATGTGCTGGGAATTTTGTGTGTGAAAGCAATTGAAAGGATCTTAAGTAGTGTGAAACAAAAAGAAGATGAAAAAGGAGTCTAGAACTCTTCCAGATGTAAAGTGGGTGAAGAAATGTCAATAATGTCATTTCAAAGAAAATTAATTGTGCCAGGAAGAAATAAGAAATGTTTCATTCCAAAAGCCTACACTAGAAAGTGATAACATTAACACTATTCTAAGCTTCAAGGTCTTACTGTCACCAGACCTTCCCATGTGCTGTTTCTTCTTCCTAGAACAACTTTTGGCCACCACTTCTACCCCCTGCCATGTCTAGCATTTACCTGAAGATCACCCCTCCTTTTTCAGGATTGTTCTTAGACATAAATTCCTCCAGGAAACTGTCTTTAACAACACCCCTCGAGCCTCCTATGAGCTCACATGGCACCCTATGCTCACCTAGCCCAACACTCATTCCACTGACTCTCGATCCTGGTATATTTGTCTCCCTGTAGACTATAAACATAGGTGAGAGCATGAACTGGGTCTGATTTATACCCCATGTAGCCCAGCACAGTACCCAACACAAAGCAGGGGATCAACAAATTTTCATTGAATGAATGAAGTCTTCCAGAAGCCAGAATATGTACACAGGCCCAAGGTCTGTGACCCAACTTCCTAAGAGTGCTATGAGGGAACAGTAAAGATTTAATGGCCCAAGACATTACTAAGATTCCTATATTCAATTTAATTTTGCTCCACTTAGAAAATTATCACACATATGTGTGTGTTTGAGTATATATACATATATATATACTTATATATACATATATATATTTCTTGTACATAGTAGATTAAAAAAGATGATTACTTAATCAAAGCTTCTATTTTTAGTTTTTAAAAAACACCTATGAGAATTGGGATATATGTTCATTCAGTTTTCACACTGGAAAGCCTAAAACCTGAACCTCTCCTCTCAAGCCCAAGGCATCACTACTCATTGTAAGTTACCCAAATTACCCAGGAGGAAATATTATCTTTCAGAGAATAGGTCTAGATTTGTAAACCCAAAGCCATCAAGTGATTTAAGCCATGGTTTTTCCTCCATCTTCTTATAAATGTCCTATTTAGGTACCAGGTACTTCAGCATAAAAGAATCAAGGTCCCATTTGGGCTTTTTTAAATTTCTCTATAATGCGACTAAATAAGATTTCTCATATACCATTATCCCATATACTCCTATTCACACAGAAAACTCATCAACATACATATTTTAAATATTTTGACAAAATAAAACTTTAATGAACATTTTTAAAAGGCCTTAGGGAAGGATTTTTTTTAATCTTTAAATAAAAAGTATTACACTACAGATAGTCCCCAGCTTACAAACAAATTTTTTCCAACAGTACATGTTTGTGTCAACAGTGTGAAATTTAGAGTGTATTTATTATAGGACTTAGGAGTTGGGTTAAATGTATTAACTCATTTTATTTCCTATAATACTGTAAAAAATCTCCCACCATACAAAACAATGTTTCTATTAGAAAATGTGTTCAGAACTTTATGACAGACACTCATGGTTGGTTGACTCAACAGTTATTCACAAGTCCTTTCTCTCTTTCCTCTCTCTATAACAGAGGGTGAAAAAACTAAATACTTTCTCAGTCTTTCTTCCAGCTAAAGGTCACTATGTGACATGGTTCCAGCCAGTTATAAGTAAGCACATGTCTATTGGGTCTTCCGAGAACTTTTCTTCCTCCTAACCAAGAAAGAGACGAGAGGAAAGCTTCTCAATTGCCACTTCCCCCTCCTTGTTCTGATTTCAGACATGATGCTTAGAGCTATGGTAACCTTCTTGTGGCCAGGAGACAAAAAGCACAAGGCTGAAAATAACCACCAAGAATGGCAGAGCAGAAGAATGAAAAGAGCAAGGGCCTGTGATAACACTGGAAGGCAGCCAAACCCACACCAGCAACCAAATACCTCCAGTCTTCTTTTTATGTATTAATTAATGACTATATCAACATAGTCAGTGTTATTCTGTTTTCCTGCTACATGCAGCCAAAAGCATTTCTAAGTGAGACAACTGCCAACTGGGAAATCTCCGTGGCCCTTACCATAGTTGAGCTGTGGATTCCTTATTTCCTCCTGTCTGTTGGGCAATGGAGGTCAAGATTCCTATTTTCAGAGCCTCTCTCCCCATCTGCAGCTTCAAATTTGCAGTGTTCTTCATGTCAATATAGTGGCATGATAGAGGTAAAGAGAGGCAAAAAGGAAGAGATTTTCACATGGGTTCCAAAGGAACTTGAGTAAAAAAATTCAAGGACTGAAGACTTCTGACAGTAAAAACTACCTGGGGACTCACATCCACCCCATATGATAACTAGAGTAAAGTTTAAGACTACCTCATTTTTTCCCCTCACTTCGAAAGAGGTGACCCTCCCAATTCTCTGCCCTCAGTGCTTTTCTCACCTTCCTTAACCTACTCAGTCAACAAGGTATCCAATCCGTTTTCTTTCTCTGGCTCCTGGTCCTGAAGCAAGTACACAGCTCTTTTGAAGTTTACTGAGGCTATATACTTCTGATACTGCAAAGAAACAAATGCGGGGAAATGCAAATCAAATGAGTGTAAAATGATATGAACTTTCTGGAAAACAATTAACTCATATGAATCAAAATCCTTAAAGATATTAATATGTTGTTAGAAATCTAGTTGGGTTGTGGTCTAATACTGCTCTCACCTCAGCCAACTGCCTGGTATGATACATCCCCTGATTTTAAAAAGTCCCCGGGGAAAGACAACAGCACCACTCCAAAACAGAATGCCACCTGACGTCATGTTTTAGCATCATGCTTTTCTTCCCTCTCACTAAAAATCCTAATATATGTTGAGATAGATACCCTTTTCGTTCCTTTCACTATTTTCCTTTAGTTTGTTTGGCTGTTTCCCTTTACAGTATTTTAACCTTGACTAGAGAGCTGCTAAGGGGCTGCCTGGAGTGACACCCAGTGGTAATAATGAGACTTGACAGTGGCTCCTTGTTTCCCAAGGGCAACTAACTCAAAGAGCCTTTCCCATCAGTCTCCCTCAAAGTTCCCTTCCAGAATTTTTTTCACACTTCCTATAAGCAAAGCTTTTATCCCCAAAGGGTATCCATTTGTTATCATCTAAATCATTTTTTTTTGTTGTTCAAGGATCTTTATTAACCATTGACCAAGCATCTACTGTGTAGAAGCTCCTAGAGAAAACCTATCATTAGCAAAGGGCCAAGATTTTTCTTTTTATAAAATGACAAGGTGGGAGGGATCTTCTTCGTGAAATAGCAGCATCCAACGTCTTCTGTATTGATATCTCTCAACACAAACTTGTCGCTGCAGAAGCGCCTTCACTTATGAACCTTTGTAAATAGGAATAAAACTACATGTCAGGGAGGAACAAAGAGTAAGCAATATCCACCACCAAGAGATGGCAGTGACAGTCACTCTAAACTTCTGAACATCCTTTGGGAACCTAACCTGTTAATAAGCAAAGGAATTAACAGGACCGCAGAGAAACAGCGAAAGCAAATTGTAACATAAAACCAAGTAGCCAAAGTTTATATTCCAAGGTCTTGGCACTATTTTGCAAAGGTCTTTCACAGTTCTCTCATTTTCAAACGTCCTTCCAGTGACCTTCACTGGGCTCTGTTAGATCCACATTCAGTTTTCCAAATACTATCTCCATAGTGCCTCATCACATGCTGTGAAAGCTAACAGCTATTTCTGGCCAGTGAGAGAAACAAGTAGGCCAAATCAACCAAAAGAAGTCAAATCATTAAGTACTGTCAGAAATGAGGAAGAGCATAGTTGTAAATGAGAAATGCCCATGATCCTTGGCCCTTGAGGGATAAATATCTGTAACTTTCTGAAAGGCAGAGGTATTTTAAAATCAGAAATGAGAGTTACTATTCAAAACCCCTGTATTAGGAATATTGCAAAGTGGAGTTGTGAGGTCAAGTTTTGCCAGGTCTCTTGGTTGTTGCATCACTGAGCCATTTTGGGGTTGGCACAAGCTTGGAACAAGGCTTAATGCTATCCTTTCTGATTAGAGTTCTTGACATTAATGGAGTAGCCCCCTGAGGAGAATCAGTCAAGAAATTCTTATTATTTCCAGAATACAGTGTTAATCGGGATTAAAACACCGGCCTGAGACAGTACAGCCCTAAAAATCAGCCCACTCAGAAAGGGTGACAGCTCAAGTATTACAGTCAGAGTTGGATCTGAATCCTCATCCACCACTTAGTAGGCAGACGACCTTGACCCAAATGTTTAATCTCCCCGAGGCTCAGCCCACATCTGTAAAATGTGGATGATGTTAGTTCCCACTGCTCTCATCTGGCTGTTGGGAAGACTAAGGTAATGTATGTACACTGCCTAGCAACGCGCTTCACACACAGTAACTGCTTGCCAGTGTTAGCTGTTATTATTAAAAGAAAATCTAGGCTGTTTAAGTCTATAAAGAAATGGATCTGGAGCAGATGTCAACATTTTCCACTTAAGAACACAAACCTTCTCTTGGTTTGGGGAATCCCCTCTAATTTTGTAGCAGAATGAGAAGAAAAAACTGCCTGTGATCACCAAACAAAATAAATTGTTTTCTCTCCAACATCAGGGGAAGAATCACAGCCAGAAATGTAGTAGTTTTGAGCCCCTCCTGAAAATATGTTCCATGGAGCGAGCTGTAAGGAGAAGGGTATGCAAACAGAGAATGCCCCACTCATCAGTGTCTGCATCAGGGTCTCTTATCAATGAGAACCGAAAGTCACAAGATTCCATTAGCCCAGAGCTATCAAGGTATTGATGAGGCTGTGAGGAGACTTGTCCTTTATTGTAAGCTGCCTCGACACGCTTTCCTGATGGGGAAAGGAGCCTGTGGTGTCCTCTGCATGCTTAAGTATCATTAGAAATACAGGGAGGGGGGAAGGATACCGTTAAACCAATTTTATCTTAGCCAAGGACTGCATCACATGTCTGAGATCAATATGACTCACAAGACATATAGGTGGTTGATAGAGAGTAAGTTATCTTTAGTAGATTAAGGTAGGAGGTGATGTGATTGGGGTATGGACGAGGCACACTCTCTTTTGAAAGATTAAGCTAGAAACTTCCCCATATAATTTGACATATCTCCAAAAAAAATGTTTCCTGCGACTGAATCTAAAACAGGTTCCATTCCCTAAGGTTCCATTTGTTGTGTAGCCCAGCTAAATAAATGAGAGCTGCCACTTCTAAAAGTCTAATTTTCAACATTTTTTTTCAAACAGAACCGTTTCCTAATAAATACTTATAAGCTGTACATGACTGGTTTCAAAGGTCAGTATATTGGCTATTGCTCTGGCATTGTTTTCCAAAGTATGTAAAAGGGGTACTTCATTTTTCAACAGACCTGATCATAAATAGTTAGGAAAATCAGTATTACATATTAATAGAGTACTGTACATTAGTATATATTTATATTATATAAAGATAGAATTATATAATATATTATTACATTTTACATAACATATTTTTTAAGTACAAATTAAAATTACATTTAATTTTAAAGGCTATTTAAAGGAACTCCGATTTGAATCTTTTAGAAAGCAAAATGTTTTTGTAATTCAGTCATCCTTGTAATTATCCTATCTTGTGAATTTGCATGTGTTTTCTTAAAGCAGAATGCTTTTATATTAATAGATACAAATGCACATGAATGCCGACATGCATACAGATACACAAAATAATTACATTACTTATGTTTTCCTCAAGGTCCAGTATTTTGAAGTATGAGTAACTAGAAGAAAACTCAGAATTCTTAGCAAGTATGGGACAGACAGCTCTGTTGAGCGATTCACGAAGTGGAGGCTGCTTTCTGAAAGATGTAAGAATGCAAGGGAATGTAGGGCATACGTGAATAAACACACCTGTAGAGAATGAGACTGAGATCTGCACACGTTAGCC